>NC_041398.2:14162198-14317198 GCF_900747795.2 Erpetoichthys calabaricus
TAACACAATTACATATATATATATATATATATATATATATAATATATACACATATATATATATATATATATATATATATATATATATATACACATATATATATATATACACATATATATATATATACACATATATATATATATTTTCAAACTGTTTCTTCTTCATTGAGGTTTTGTCTTGGAGAGCTTTTTTCATTTCATTGAAAATGAAAGCAGCAGCTGCCAAATTATGTAGCTTTCTTATTAATTTTTCAACATTGTGTAAAATAACTTTATAAAGTAACATAAAAGGTTTAAATACTGGTTATCCTTTTACACTAAAATATTACTAAAGAGATACAAAAAAGTAAAATGCATATGTTCTTTTTCTTTAAGGAGATTAAATATTACTGAAGAAAGAAAAGAAAAGAAAAAAAAAACTAAAACAGCCAAATGGGGCTATGCATACAAACTTAAAAGGTTTAAATAAAACAGAAATATATACTTTTATTTTTAATTGCTTAACTTGTGGAGGGTGTATCTTGTAGCAAAGCCCTAACTTTTTTCGTGAAAGCCTGTTTCAGTCAATAAGTCTTAAAAACAGGTGTAAAGATACTGACAATAAGCTACGCAAACCCACCAAGACATGCAATCGTTTAAATCAAAGCGCGAGTCGAAAAACACCATCCCATAATATTAGTTAACGATTAACACATTTCTATATGTATTGTAAGCATACAATACAACTGATATGTCGCGCTTATTTATCTGGTGTACTGACATTTTTGCGCGTTTAACGGCTGAAATCTAACGTGGTTTGTGCCCTTCAGAATGAAAAGAGTTTGCATTTACCTTTTTAATAAAAGGCGAGCTTTTAAGCCTGAGAAATCACCCCATAAATGCACACGTTTAATTGCACATGTGTTAATATGTATGCTTACACAGTATTAAACGACACTCAACAAGTACACAGTATTAAAAGACAGTCAACAATTAACGTCATTTACCTTCGTTCCCGCGTTTGACTTGTGCTGTAAATGTCTTCCTCGTTTTCAGTTCACGTGATAACGTAGGAGGCGTAATACGTGATGACGCGATACGTGACTCCGCCTCCTCCATTACAGTATATGGACAAAAAACAGGTTCCAGTTATGACCATTACGCGTAGAATTTCGAAATGAAACCTGCCTAACTTTTGTAAGTAAGCTGTAAGGAATGAGCCTGCCAAATTTCAGCCTTCTACCTACACGGGAAGTTGGAGAATTAGTGATGAGTGAGTCAGTCAGTCAGTCAGTCAGTCAGTGAGGGCTTTGCCTTTTATTAGTATAGATTAAACATAAACCTAGTCAGCCCATGTGGCCATTAAAAAAAAAAGAAATTCAGTTAGCACGAAGTCGTAGCTTACGTAATTAATATTTTATATTGCTCTTTATTTCCAAACAACATTTTTTTTATTGAAGACCAAGCGATTAAAAATCAGCTATCTCGCGTTTTCCAGAAAGGTCCGCCCGGAAACCATCGTGAATGCACTGAAGTCGACAGATGAAACATAACAGCCCGGAGCTGCGAATAGATCGAGGGCACATAAACGGAGCAATAGGATTTCTATTTGAGCTCAGTTCCCATCAGCGGTCATACGTCTACACGCCCGCCATATTGCAGCGGTCCAGATCCGCTTGAAAACACATAGGCAGGTATGGGGATTTGCTGAGTTCTTATGTTAAAATCCGGATTAACTTTCTTATTTCTCAGGATATTTTCATACACTTTGTTTTAATTGTTACACAAAGGTTAGCATATGCAGTTTTCCAAATTACGTGGTGTATTACGTGTAAAACCTTTCTTATTTATAGCTGCAAGAATCAGTGCCTGCACAAGCTACGATAAATACATACATGCATAAAATAAATATGCTACATTTTCTCCACAAAAACATAGATAATAATTTGAAAACTCTTCAACATACAGGAAATACAAACCTAATGCAAAGTTCCATCCATCCATTATCCAAACCGCTATATCCTAACTACAGGGTCACGGGGGTCTGCTGGAGCCAATCCCAGTGTGCAAGGTAGGAAACAAACCCCAGGCAGGGTGCCATCCCACCGGAGGACACACACACACACACACACCAAGCACACACTAGGGACAATTTAGAATCGCCAATGCACCTAACCTACATGTCTTTGGACTGTGGGAGGAAACCCACAGAGACACGGGGAGAACATGCAAACTCCACGCAGGGAGGACCCGGGAAGCAAACCACAGGTCTCCTAACTGCGAGGCAGCAGTGCTACCCACTGCGCCACCGTGCTGCCTAATGCAAAGTTCACATTAAAAAAAATATATATATATATAAATACATCAAGTGTAATCTTTATTTTGTTTTAGTTATGAACATTGTGTATATTATTTGGACATGTTTAAGTGTTTATTAAGTTGTGTATCTTTCCCATGTAGTTTTTGTATGTTTACTTTGGAAAAATAAGAAAAAGCTGATGGTTATTTTTTATTTATTTATTTTTATCGTGAACAGCGTGATAGTGTAATTCAGCATTCTGTAGAGTATGACCATATGTGTATTTTGGGATTTGTTTATTTTAAATTTTTATTTATTTTGTATTAATGGTCGCCTTTACAATAATTTCTAATTGATTTTATTTATTATTATTACTACTATTATTGTTTTATTATTACCACGCTTATAGTAGCTTCACCTGTTTGTTGTCAGGTACAAATCTTGTAATCGCTATTTAACCTATACTTTTAGTACACTTTTTAACTGTAATATAAGCATGTTTTTTTTTTTTAAAAAAGTATATTTTTTATATAAATAGGGTGGTCCAGATCTAATTATGCAATTTTCATTACGCTTTAACTTATTAAGTTTATTATATAGAGAATTCACAGCACCTGCTCTGCACATAGAGATTTCACTTAAAATTCTTTTTGTTGCCGATAGATGGCAGCACCTGCCCTGCATTCCAAAATGGCGGGGGAGACGGTTGTCAGTCGAACAGTTGTATAATTAGATCTGGACCACCCTAATAGGCATTGAGGAGAAGCTGTTTGTGTGACGCCATGTTATTTTTTTTTTTATTTTTGTTTCTGGAAAGAAGATAAACTTCTGTTTCACCCCTACGTGCCTCTGACTTGACAGTCCTTGATACAAGGCAGAGAAAGACAGGATCCGCAAACATCCGCCACATTCTTTCAGCTGTAAGGAGCAGATCATATAGACATGTGATACAGTATGAATTTCCTGGTAGGAAACCACCTACCTACCTATATTATATATATATATATATATATATATATATATATATATATATATATATATATATATATATATATATATATATATACTGATACTGATGCTCTATGTAAGAAAGGACAGAGCCGGTTATACTTCCTTAGAAGGCTGGCGTCCTTCAACATCTGCAGTAAGATGCTGCAGATGTTCTATCAGACGGTTGTGGTGAGCACCCTCTTCTACACAGTGGTGTGCTGGGGAGGCAGCATTAAGAAGAAAGACGCCTCACGCCTGGACAAACTGGTGAGGAAGGCAGGCTCTATTGTAGGCATGGAGCTGGACAGTTTGACATCTGTGGCGGAGCAACAGGGCGCTGAGCAGACTCCTGTCAATCATGGAGAATCCACTGCATCCACTAAACAGGATCATCTCCAGACAGAGGAGCAGCTTCAGCGACAGACTGCTGTCACCGTCCTGCTCCACTGACAGACTGAGGAGATTGTTCCTCCACCACACTATGCGACTCTTCAATTCCACCCAGGGGGTAAACATTAACATTATACAAAGTTATTGTCTGTCTGTATACCTGCATTGTTATCACTCTTTAATTTAATATTATTTTTTATCAGTATGCTGCTGCTGGAGTTTGGGAATTTCCCCTTGGGATTAATAAAGTATCTATCTATACAGTGGAACCTCGGTTTGCGAGTAACTTGGTTTATGAGTGTTTTGCAAGACAAGCAAAAATTTTTAATAAATTTTGACTTGATAAACGAGTGAGGTCTTGCAGTACGAGTAGTATGTATACTCTTTGTCTGCTGAGCGTCATGTGATCACAACTGAGCTGATGGTTCTTCTCTCTCTCTCGCTGCGGGATTGTGGACAATCGTCTCCTATTCTCCATCTGAGTCGGCGTGCCTCACTCATAGTAAACATCCTTACGAGCGTATAGTGTTTACTACAGCATTAGCATTGTGACTGTGTGCACGCTCGCTCGTGTGTGTGTGTGTGTGTGTGTGTGCTGTGACGTGCGAGTCCCCATCTTGCACACTAAAACACAAAGCTGAGTCTCAGTACTTTAGCAATACCAGCTTTATTCAGCTTGAAACAGACACAGCAGTCAGGCAGGGGCCCTGCACATTTATAATGTTCCTTGTTCCTTGTATCACCCATTGACAGCAGGCGCTTATAACATGTCCGCGATCTTTTCGGATTCGCTTTTACGGTGAACTGCTACAGCGCTGGGAGACTGCGATTGCTTTGGGAAGCTCTTCAGCGTGTTATCCCGTTGGGTGCAATCCCACAAGAGTTTAGAAAGTCACTCACACCAGCCATGATTCTTTTCAAAGGTAAAGTGCAGGTTAATTTGTTTTATGTATTTTTACTTTATATTTTGTATTAATCATTTTTATATGAACAGTTTTGGGTTGTGGAACAAATCATCTGAGTTTCCGTTATTTCTTACAGGGAAATTCACTTTGATATACGAGTGCTTTGGACTGCAAGCACATTTCCGGAACGAATTATGCTTGCAAACCGAGGTTCTATTGTATATTAGTTTTGAATCATGAATCACAATTTGATTAATGGTTACTTGTCTTACATGGACATACAGAAATGTTGGCCTAGTGAAAAGTATTAAAAAATCTTCATTGGTCTTCTATAATATTCAGATTTTCTGAATTTTGAGGTTTTATTACCTGTAAGCCATAATCAGCAAAATGAAAAGAAATAAACGCTTGAAATATATCACTCTCTGTGTAATGAATCTATAGAATATAGGAGTTTCACTTTTTGAACTGAAATACTGAAGTAAATTAACTCCACCAGCTGGAAAGGACGGAGCGTCAGATGTGCTGTTGAGACCTCGCAAGTGTCAACGTTTTACAGCAGCAGCGACTTCTTGAGATGTTAGCACAGAAGTCTCCGGAATGACTAGCAAGAAAAATCAAGAGATAAACAAACAATCTGCAGGTTGCCAATTTCATTTTGCGTACTGCACTTTACGGGTTATTTCATGGTGATTGTGTCATGAGAACTGCATATTATCAGTTATAAACGGGCTATAAAGAACTCCTAATGCATACAAGTGTATTATTAAGAACAATCCCTAGCAAAAGGTTACACTTTTTGGTGGTCACAGGTTCCTAGCGGGTGGCACGGTGGCGCAGTGGGTAGCGCTGCTGCCTCGCAGTTGGGAGACCCGGGGACCCGGGTTCGCTTCCCGGATCCTCCCTGCATGGAGTTTGCATGTTCTCCCCGTGTCTGCGTGGGTTTCCTCCCACAGTCCAAAGACATGCAGGTTAGGTGGATTGGCGATTCTAAATTGGCCCTACTGTGTGCTTGGTGTGTGTCCTGCGGTGGGTTGGCACCCTGCCCAGGATTGGTTCCTGCCTTGTGCCCTGTGTTAGCTGGGATTCGCTCCAGCAGACCCCCGTGACCCTGTGTTAGGATTCAGCGGGTTGGAAAATGGATGGATGGATGGACGGGTTCCTAGCCCTCTAATAAACCTTTGGCTCAATCTGTTAAACATTTGCATTTTTTGATTTTCTAGGAATGATACCCTTGCGGAAAGGATTTTGTAATGCACATTAGAGATAAGATGCATTGTATGTTTTTAATTCCAACAGAACAAACATCTCACGCATTGTGTTTTTCATTTCAACAGATGGTGCCTCACCAACATTTCGTGTAACAGAATGCATTGCATTTTTTTTTCATTCCAACAGATGGCGAATCTTAAGTATCAGAGTCTGTGGGCTCAGGTCTCTCTCGATCAGTTCTGCCATTCCGACCATTGATCTTAAGCTCAGTCAGGTATCAAGAGGACTGTGAGTGAACAGCCTACATCAACCCAGCCACAAATCCAACCCTGGATTGAGGAGGTCCACTCCCAGACATTCACCTTGTTGCTTGTTAGCCGTTTCCGTGAAGCTCCGGCTCGTGGTCCTATCCGAAGGTGACTGGCCGCCCATCAGGTTGTCCTCCCTGTAATTTGCTGCATTCATCATCTTCACCTCACAAGCCTTCCAGGACCTGCTGCAGGGAAGGATCCCCCACCACCAGACTTCACACTGAGGATGGTCTGCTTGTGTGTTTAGTCTTGGTGTCATCCGACCAGAGAACCTTCTTGCAGGTGACTTCAGAGTCTCCCATGGGCCAGAGATATCCTGCTCGTGTTTTCTCCCATAAACTGGTAACAGTTGCAGAGACTCTCTAATGTTTCCCACTGTAGCTTGCGACTCTGCTTCAGACTTCTTCTCAGAGGTCTCTTGGTGGGCTCCCTCTCGCCGTCTTGCGTTTTAGTGGATAGCACATTGAAAACTGTGCGCTGGTGTCTCTACACTTCAGAAAGGTTGACCAAGTGACGTGGATATTTTCTTGCCTGCATCCCCTCACTTGCAGTCGCTTGGTGTGTTCCTTTGTCTTCACCTGTGCAATCAATTGAAACCCCAGACAGGTAGGTGATCTCCTTTGAGCCAAAGACGGGACCTCTAAAGCCAATGGGCTTCCTGGTGGTCATGATAAAGGGGGTGAAAACTTGGCTCGTCAGATCTGATGATACGAACTTGGACCACTTTGCAAAGATCTGTTTTCACTTTGACATTAAAAAAAGAGTCGGTGTGTCAAAACAGCAAACGAAGTGCACTGTGGATTAATGTTCTGTAACAAAGATGTGGGAAACTTCCAAGGAGATGAATACTTTGATAGGCGCTGCAAATAAGGCGGAGGGGCAAGTAATTGGACAGTAGCATTTTAGGGCTATCAGTGTCTTCTTATCATGGAGATCTGTGCAGACACAAATACAAGGAGATGAGGCGCAAGGTGAAGAGAGAGGTAGCGAAGGCTAAAGAAAAGGCGTATGATGAGTTGTATGAGAGGTTGGACACTAAGGATGGAGAAAAGGACCAGTGGGCTACAGAGACGGGCCGAGCTGGGAAAGATGTGCAGCAGGTTAGGGTGATAAAGGATAAAGATGGAAACAAGCGAGGAGAGTGTGATGAGCAGATGGAAAGAGGACTTTCAGAGGCTGATGAATGAAGAGAACAAGAGAGAGAAGAGGTTTGATGATGTGGAGATAGTGAATCAGGAAGTGCAACGGATTAGCAAGGAGGATGTAAGGACAGCAATGAAGAGGATGAAAAATGGAAAGTCCGTTGGTCCTGATGACATACCTTTGGAAGCATGGAGGTGTTTAGGAGAGATGGCAGTGGAGTTTTTAACCAGATTGTTTAATGGAATCTTGGAAAGTGAGAGGATGTCTGAGGAGTGGAGAAGAAGTGTACTGGTGGGCCGATATTTAAAAATAAGGGGGATGTGCAGGACTGCAGTAACTACAGGGGGATAAAACTGATAAGCCACAGCATGAAGTTATGGGAAAGAGTAGTGGAAGGTCAGTTAAGAAGTGAGGTGATGATAAGTGAGCAGCAGGATGGTTTCATTCCAAGATAGAGCACCACAGATGCAATGTTTGCTCTGAGGGTGTTGATGGAGAAGTTTAGAGAAGGCCAGAAAGAGTTGCATTGTGTCTTTGTGGACCTGGAGAAAGCATATGACAGGGTGACTGAGAGGAGCTGTGGTATTGTATGAGAAAGTCGGGAGTGGCAGAGAAATACGTAAGAGTTGTAAAGGATATGTAAGAGGGAAGTGTGACTGTGGTGAGGTCTGCAGTAGGAGTGACGGAGGTGGGATTACATCAGGGATCGGCTCTGAGCCCTTTCTTATTAGCAATGGTGATGGACAGGGTGACAGACGAGATTAGACAGGAGTCCCCGTGGACTGTGATGTTTGCTGATGACATTGTGAGATGTAGTGAGAGGAGGGAGCAGGTTGAGGAGACCCTGGTGAGGTGGAGATATGAGAGGAGAGGAATGAAGGTCAGTAGGACCACCAAGACAGAATACATGTGTGTGAATGAGAGGGAGGTCAGAGGAATGGTGAGGATGAGGGAGTAGAGCTGGTGAAGGTGGAGGAGTTTAAATACTTGGGATCAACAGTACAGAGTAATGAGGAGTGTGGAAGAGAAGTGAAAAAGAGTGCAGGCAGGGTGGAATGGGTGGAGAAGAGTGTCAGGAGTGATTTGTGACAGACGGGTATCAGCAAGAGTGAAAGGGAAGGTCTACAGGATGGTAGTGAGACCAGCTATGTTATATGGGTTGGAGATGGTGGCACAGGAGACAGAGCTGGAGGTAGCAGAGTTAAAGATGCTAAGATTTGCATTGGGTGTGATGAGGATGGACAGGATTAGAAATGAGGACCTTAGAGGGTCAGCTCAGGTTGGACGGTTGGGAGACAAAGTCAGAGAGGCGAGATTGTGTTGGTTTGGACATGTGCAGAGGAGAGATGATGGGTATATTGGGAGAAGGATGCTAAGGATAGAGCTTCCTGGTAAGAGGAAAAGAGGAAGGCCTAAGCGAAGGTTTATGGATGTGGTGAGAGAGGACATGCAGGTGATGGGTGTGACACAGCAAGATGACGAGGACAGAAAGATATGGAAGAAGATGATCTGCTGTGCCAACCCCTAACGGTAGCAACCGAAAGAAGAAGAAGGTCTGTTCTTATCATGGGAGCACAAAGACTGTCCCTGTAGTGAGTCTGGTTCCTGCAAACTCGTATTTTTAACAGTCAGCCATATTTTGGGGCACTCGTTTTTAGTAGCATTATCCAGAAACTGGGTCCATTTAGCCAAAAAAACGCCTGTTATTTCACTCCATGACATTTCTTGCACTTGGATGATTTCCATTTCTGCACCTGCATTATTACTAGCAGTGGATCTTTTGTCACATTGAGAACATCAGCATGGCTCGAAAAGATTTTTACTTGGAAAAAAAAAACCACTTTTGCCATATTGGGAGCAGCGTTATGGCTTCAAACCAGTATGAATCTGTGTGTGCTTCCGGAAAACACTACCGTCGGTGAATCGTTTGCCACACTCGGAACAGCAATACGGCTTCTCTCCGGTGTGAATCCGTGTGTGCTTCCGAAAAACGCTGCAGTCTGAGAACCTTTTGCCACACTCGCAACAGCAGTACGGCTTCTCCCCCGTGTGGATTCGTGTGTGCTTCCGGAAAAAGCTGCTGTCGGAGAACCGTTTGCCACACTCGGAACAGCAATATGGCTTCTCTCCGGTATGAACGCGGGTGTGCTTCTGCAGACTGCTCCTGTCGTAGAATTTCTTCCCACATACAGAACAACAGTAAGGTTTTTCTCCAGTGTGGATGCGTGTGTGAATCTGAAGACTGCGTATCTGTGAGAATCGCTTACCACACTTTGGACAGCAATGGGGTTTCTCTCCCGTGTGAACGGTCATGTGGCTACTGAGACTCCGGCCGTCTGTGAAACACTTGCCACATTCTGAACAGACGTGAGGCTTTGCACCTTTGTGACTTCTTTTATGCTTACGAAGGCCACTACTGCTCGAATATGGTTTGCCACACACCAGACAACAGTAAGGTTTCTCTCCAGGGTGAATCTGGACGTGTTGATACACTTGTTGATCAGCATTGGCAGCTTCTGACTGCTTTAGCCTGGTAGCAGGAGGAGTACTGCACCGGAAAGACGCCAAGGTCGAACCCTCCGATCCACTCATAGATTTCACCATCCGGTCATTGGCCTGTTTGGATTGCAGTGGGCACTGAAGAGAAGTCTCAGCAAATGAAGATGAGGAGAATCTGCCCTTGTCTTGTAAATCTGCAATAACAAACAAGGTTTAGCGAAAAGTTTCACAATTTAAAAAACGCATTAAAAAGAGACGAGTGGCACACTGGATGGTGTTGCCTCACACACTGAAGTCCCATTCCTACAATGGCCACTACGCGTCTGGACTTTGCATGTTCCCCCTGACGTCTCTTCAATATTCCCTGCTTCCTCCTCTTTTCCCACAGATGTGTTTGCTGTGTTAATCGCCTCCTGGTGTGATGGAGTGCGTATGCATGTCACAGGTCAATTCCAAAAATACCTGTGACCCCAGCTTAAAAAAAAAAAAACATGGATGGGTGGATTTGAATGCGACGTGACATGTGGAGCTTTCATGAGGATTCAGCCAAACTCAACATCAAACCCCACCACGTCCAGCTATCACTATTGTCCCCTCACTCTTTGTTATTTTCACTGCTCTTATTCCTCCTCATTTTCTTGTTATTCATACCATTTCTATCCCCCTGATCTTGAAGAGGACCCTGGAGTGAAAGGGTCACCTTTAATTGATGGACTCAGCCCCCAGAGCCTTGTCTTCCACCATTCACTCATCCCGTGACGCATTATGGAATAACGGAGAGGGGCAGGAGGAGTTGATGACCTTCGGCAACGACAAGACGGGATGTGAATTTGGGTTTTCTTTTCTTCATTATTATTTACTGAATGATATTTAGGTAACTACAGAACATAATTTTTTACACTTAATACATAAATAGGTGCAATTCAATTACAGTAAAGCTCTGGTAACCATTACCGAAGATGACCCATCCACTGCAGGGTCCTGATAAACATAAGGAAGCAAGGAGCCCAGTTGGGCTCACAGACCTGGTGGCCTGGGGTCAAATCCTGCCCACGTGCACTGAGCTTGACATGTTATCCACATATCCGCAGGAGTCTCACTCGGGATACTCCAGTCTGTCTCCACATGCCCAAGAATGAGCAGGGTAGGTGAACTGGTGATCCAAAACTGGGCCTGTGAGGGTGAAAGGGATCTCGAGATGCAGTGGCACCCCGTTCAGGGCTGAGGCGGCTGGGATAGGCAATGGCTTCTCATATGGTGGATGAAGTGCATCTGGGAATATCAGAGTATGTGACATCCATACACACACAAACACATGCAGTGTACCTAGCTATATATACGATCAAAGTAAAAAGTATGTGAACCCTTTGGAATGATCTGGTTTACTGCATGAATTGGTCATAAGAAGTGACCAGATCTTCATCTAAGTCACAGGTCCTGATAAACACAATGAGCTGAAGCCAATGACACAGAAACAATTCTACTCTTTCATGTCTTTATTTCACAAACGTATTCAACGTTCACAGTGATAGTGGAAGAAGTAAGCGAACCTTGGGATATAATAACTGGTTGAGCCTCCTGTGGCAGGCGCCTCCTGTAACTGCAGATCAGACCTGCACATTGTGCAAAGGGGGGAATTGGAGCCCATTCTTCCCTGCAGAACTGCCTGAACTCTTCCATATTCTTTGCTTGTCTTCTGTGTGTGGCTCTCTCTCTTCAAGTCATAAGATTGAGATCTGGGCTCTGACTGGGCAGAGTCTGTTCTTCTGAAGCCATTGTGCAGTGGATATGCTGCGATGTTTGGGCTCGTTGTCCTGTTGCATCACCCAGCCTCTTCTGAGCTTAAGTTGACGGACAGACACCCTCACATTATCCTGGAGAATTTGTTGATAAACTTGTGAATTCGTTTTCCCCTCAATGATGGCAAGCTGTCCAGGCCCTGATGCAGCAAAGCAGGCCCAAATCCTGATGTTCCCTCCACCATACTTCACTGTAGGGATGATGTTCTGGTGTTGATGTGCAGTGCCCTTTTTACGCCAAATGAAGTTCTGCTTGTTCCTCCCAGATAGTTCGATTTTGGTTTCATCGCTCCACAAAACTTTGTCCCAGTACCGTTGTGGAGTGTCCAAGTGCTCTTTCAGCAATGTTCTTTTTTGACAGCAGTGGCTTCCTTCTTGGTGTCCTGCCACGGACTCCTTTCTTGTTCCATGTTTTGTGTATAGTTGACTCATGAACAGAGATGTTAGCCAGTTCTAATGACTTCTTCAAGTCCTTTGCTGTCACTCTAGGGTTCTTCTTGACCTCATTGCTGACTTTGCGTTGTGCTCTCGGGGTCATCTTAGCAGGGTGCCCACTTCTAGGCAGAGTAGCCACAATACCAAACTATCTCCATTTATAGACCACTTGCCTAACAGTAGACTGATGAAGATCTCAAATCTTTGAGAGGACTTTGTAACCCTTTCCAGTCTCTTGTAGATGAACAATTCTCCATCGTAGCTCTTCAGACGGCTCTTTAGTGCGAGGCGTGATTCCCATCTGGATAAGCTTCTTGTCAAAAGCTCCAACTCAAACTTTATAATCAATCAAAGTCATTCTGGGGCCACACCTCTGAACTCGTCTCATTAAATGGACTTCAGCTGTGCGAAATTCGGACTGCAGTGAGCTTTTTAAAAAGTCATCAGCTTAGGGTTCACTTACTGTTTCCAACCTTCAGTTTCACAGTTTGAATGATTTATTCAAGAAGGTCAAAAATTCTCTGAAAATCTGTGTATCTTTAGTGATAGGAGACTGTGTTTGTTCATTATGGTGACTGACATGAAGATACGACCAGGTTTTATATGGGAATTAGACATAAATGGAGATCATTCCTAGGCATTCACATACTTTTTACTTTGACTGTAGATCTAAATAGCTATACCTATATCTACACACTATCTATATATAAAAAATTCTTTTCGCGTTTGAAACGGAAATGGCGTATGACCACGCGATATGGAAATTACATTGAGAACAAAGTGGACGCTGGGAGGCGCGGAATGTCGGGCTGCTCTGCCGGGTCGAGAGCTTCACAGTTTCGGGCAGCGTCCTCTCTTCTCACACTTCAAGTACCCCGTCGGCTCCTGGGAGAGTGCAAATCTTTGCAGATGAGTGTAATCAGCGCCATCGAAGCAGGACTCCGTTTGTAAATTGCCCTGCACGACTACTTACTGTCCCTTAAGGTGAGCTCGGGTCACTAAAACCCCGCAACATTCAAGGTTGCTTTTGTAAATCAATTATTTTAAGAAGATGGAGAGTTTACATCTAAGAAGACGTACAGACTTCTTCATGTAAAGTGTTGGACTTGGGAATTGTTTGGACCTTCTGCCCATTAGGGCAGCGTCCAGATTTATCAGAATTATTTTTCTCTTGAATCACAGGCACGTAGTGCAAGGTTGTCAGGCGCTGTAATTCCTTTTTGTATTCGGCGCCCTCGTGCCGACCAGTTAACCTGTTCCACGTCATCCCTCCGCAGGCACGCGATGACGTGAACGTGTCTGCAAAAAGTGGCGTCTCCTGCCCTGCAAAAATACTATAAAAGTCGATCAGCCGGTGCGCACGCGTAGCTGTGCCGGCCTTTGGGACGCTGACTGCGCTTCTGCCTTAAGTGAAAGTAAGCACTTTTCATTTTTTTCCTCCTTCCCCTGAGCTACGGCCCAGACAACTGCAAACACGGGATCCCTCTTCTAGACCGCGGCAAACTGATATTAAGGCGCTTCGCACTTTCTTTTGCACGTATAGGGTTATGAGGTCACGGGTTCACACACAGGAGTGGAGGACCGACAGTGCCATCCCGACCAGTTAATGGCAGGGCTGTCTCTCCAGTCTACACGAGACCCGCCGCCATGCTCCCGAAAAGGCGCTCACATAGTCAGCGAAGACGTCCCTCTACACTATATAAACGAAAAAGGCAAATTTCCTTTCTTTATACCTTTTTTCCTTTTATCCCAAACCAAAGCATTTCTCTCTTAACACTGCAGATGACATAAAACTAATTTTCTTTAATTGCTGGTAATGCCAGTAAGGCACATTACCACAGGCAGAAATTTGGACATTCACATAGAAAATGTAATTTCTATACCACAGCCGTCGTGTAGCGCCTTTCAAAAGGGATCTACTACCGAGAGATGATCCAAATACATTTTAGCTGCTGTTAGTACTACTTACCTGTTGTGTTATAGCGCCTTTAAAATGTAGTTTACCCGAAACCACTCCAGTAGTGCTCAATGTATCTTTACGTCTTAAATGTTAATGTGTTACTGTTTAATAACATAGGCTACATTTTATTTTTTTCCCTTGCACTCAGTGAGCGAAGCCACTGGGTAATCAGCTAGTATATTATATAGATTGATATATCTCTCTCTATATATCTATCTCTATCTATATATCCATCCACCTATCTATATATATAAAAATAAAATAATGTGTGTATGTATGTATATATATATTATTGTGATGGCTGACACATGGAGTCCTCCCTGCAGCATACAGGTGCCCTGGATTACCGCAAGGCATCATGGGAGATGGAGTTTGGATTCACAACCCTGCTGGGTACCACCATGTGACGCTGCAGGGAGATGTGGGGATTTTTATTTTCCCTACACTACTCCCAAGTCACTGGGACGGAAGAACTGAAGTACTTCCCAGCTGAAGAAAAATATAAGTCTTCATCTGACCCGGAAGGGCTATTGAATCACATGGACTGAAGGAGAGGAGCACTTCCGGGACAAGGACTATATAAAGGACTAGCTGAGTCGAAGATGGGAGGGAGAGTGACAGACCTGCTGGGAGAGGAGGATTGATTTATTGTATTATTGATTTGTTTATTGTGGTGCACAATACTGGGAGAAGGAATAATTAAAAGAATTCCTGGTGCTTTTACCTGGTGTCTGGATATTTATCTGTGGGGTTTTTAGGAGCGACAGCGCCCTCTAGTGTCAATATACAGTGTATTATATAAAATCCGACGTCTGTCTGTCTGTCTGTCTGTCCACTTTTCACAAGAGAACTAAACGGATTTATATCTGTTTTTATTTTTCTACAATTTGCTTGAACATTCCGGTTGATTTTGTGACTTTTCCCATCGCGCTAAGCATCATAGTTCGCTTATGCCACCGATTTATTCACACTAACCCGAGACAGAGGCTGCAGGTGATGCGAGGGGGAAACGTGACGTCAGGAGTAGGAAGCTGGGCAGAGCCCTCCTCATTCACACGCCAGCCTACATTTGAGTCTCTGTACCTCGCACCACGTGTTGGAGTGCACCTCACCTCCACTTAGCTAGCAATACCCATTTGTTCAGCAGAATAGACAGATAGAGATGAAAGGCACTATATAATTAATAGACAGATAGAGACGAAAGGCACTATATAATTAATAGACAGAGACGAAAGGCACTATATAATTAATAGATAGATAAATGAAAGGCACTATATAATTAATAGATAGAAAAATGAAAGGCACTATATAATTAATAGATAGATAGAGATGAAAGGCACTATATAATTAATAGATAAACAAAAGGCACTACATAATTAATAGATAGGATGAAAGGCACTTTATAATTAATAGATAAACAAAGGGCACTACATAATTAACAGATAGGATGAAAGGCACTATATAATTAATAGATAGAAAAATGAAATGCACTATATACTTTAGATAGATAGATAGATAGATAGATAGATAGATAGATAGATAGATAGATAGATAAAAGAAAGGCACTATATAATTAATAGATAGATAAATGAAAGGCACTATATAAATAGATAGAGATGAAAGGCACTATATAATTAATAGATAAACAAAAGGCACTACATAATTAATAGATAGGATGAAAGGCACTATATAATTAATAGATAAACAAAGGGCACTACATAATTAACAGATAGGATGAAAGGCACTATATAATTAATAGACAGATAGAGACAAAAGGCACTATATAATTAATAGATAGAAAAATGAAAGGCACTATATACTTAATATAGATAGATAGATAGATAGATAGATAGATAGATAGATAGATAAAAGAAAGGCACTATATAATTAATAGATAGATAAATGAAAGGCACTATATAATTAATAGATAGATAGAGATGAAAGGCACTATATAATTAATAGACAGATAGATAGAGATGAAAGGCACTATATAATTAATAGATAGACAGATAGATAGATCAGCTGCATACTGATAAAAACAATATTAAAGAGTGATTTAAATGCAGGTATACAGACTGACAATATCTTTGTATAATGTTAACGTTTACCCCCCCCGGTGGAACTGAACAGTCACATAGCGGGGGGAGGAACGATCTTCTCAGTCTGTCGGTGGAGCATTACTTTGCGTTCAGCCAATTTCTTAATTTGTTAGGTCAGCCTGTGTAAGGGCATAGCAAAGGGGAGGAGCTTCTTCTCGATACAAAATTCACTCCCTCACACATCAGGCTCTCATTCGCTCCCAATACAAGGCGAATTTCCAAATCTGCCCAATCTCACTCACTTTCTCTTTTTCGTTCCATGACAACATCACTTACTCATTCCAGGTCCCCAAGACGGCCGCCGCTGCTCCTCTCCTCCTCCTGTCGCATTTCCTTCATTCGCGTCCTCTTCAAGCTCAGACATTTCACATTTCACTTCAACCGCATTCTGTTGGGTTGCCAGTCGTCCCGTATTCGTGACCCAGGTCTGTACGCGGTCCTGAGGATTTTCGTAGACACTGACCTTGAAAGGATGCCCAGCTCCATGCTTTTGAAACTCGAGCCCCACTGAGACATCTTCCAGATCCTCAACTTTGACCTCGACGCTCTCCTCCTTGCACTCCTCCTCTTTAAAAACGGAAACCCTTTCCTCGCAGTCCTCCACCTTCACGCACAAACCCTCCAGTGCACCCCACTCACAGTTCTCTTGTTTAACGTGGGCCAGTCTCTCGCCTATGTGGTCCTCTCTGGCGGAGGTCATGCTCCGTGGAAAACTCTTCTCTCTCTCTCTCTCCCTCTGCCTCACAAGTAGCTGCACTTCTCTTCTAAGATCCCACTTCTTGTATGGACGGCCGCGGCCTGGAGACCATCAAATGGCTCACTGCAGGACTACGTCAACTGGGGAACAGGCTGCCTGTCAAAATAAAAGTAATAGAATTACTTGATGAAGCCACCAAAATAACTCGAGCACATCTCATGGTCAAGATGCAGCTAAAAACTACATTTGTAAGGGAAATGTTGTGAATCCTCCTTGTGAGCCTATAAGGCACTCTCAGCAGGTTTGGAGTGAAAACCTGTCTGATGAGGAGACAAAGTCCAGCTGACCACGACAAAGCCAAGAAGGGAGACAGGGGAGAAAATGGAAAAAAATCACACCGTTGTCACTTTGAACCCTTTCATACTGACAGCATAAGCCAAATCAATGCTACAGGAAACAAAGGCAAGACCTCATCTAAAAGAAAGCCGCCATTATAGATAGATAGATAGATAGATAGATAGATAGATAGATAGATAGATAGATAGATAGATAGATAGATAGATAGATAGATAGATAGATAGATAGATAGATAGATAGATAGATAGATAGATAGATAGATAGATAGATAGATAGATAGATAGATAGATAGATAGATAGATAGACAGCACAATGTCCACAAGACAAAAGCACAATCCTTTCCCTCCCTCCCTCCCTCCTTCATTCTCTTTCTTTCTTTCATTCCTTCCTTTCACAGCCTCAACTCCTCTCCTGGCAAGCGTCGTCCACTTCCTCCCGACTCTGGCTCTTTGAATGGAGAGAGGCAGCTCCTGGGAGTCACTCCCATGTGTGGTGGAAGTCCATTGTAGGGCTCTGCAGCCCGAAAACGCCAACAGGGCTGTACCCAACTCCAGTTCCCAGGGTGCCCTGCAGGAATCAATAGTGCCACAACCGCCCAGGAGGGCTGCCCTCAAGTGTCCCAGGAGATGCTCTCTGCTCCGTTCCGTCCATCCAACTGGCATCCCGGTCGGGAAATGGGCGATGCCACCTGTCACTGTATATACATACACACACATATATATATATAAAATATACTGTATACATGTATTGTGAAAGATGGCCAGGACACCCCTTCACCACATCTACCAGGGGGACAAGGGTGGGAAGCCCAGTATCTCCCCCTGGACTCTAGATGGCAGCCTCCCTGGGTTGCAGCGGTGCCTCCGACTCCCCCAGGGCTTCATGCGGGTTGGAGTTCTGTGCCGCTCTGTGGGGTTCTGCAACAGAAGCTGCTGGCCCCTTATGGGCATTGGTTTCACCTTACCCGGAAGTGCAGGCGGATGTCACCAATCAAGCACCTGGAGCACTGCCGGGTGCCTAATAAAAGGAGCCAGCGACCACCACTCAGTGGACAAAGTCGGGTGGAAGGAGGACAAAACTGTGGAGGAGTGGTGGTAGAAGAAGAGAGGGTTTGGTGGTGTAGTTTCAGTGCTTCAGTGGAGGGATTACGGGGAAGACGTGCCCTCCAGCAGCCGGAACTCGGGGACTTGTCAGTGGCTACGGGAGGCTGTGAGTTCAGCCATACTAAATATCGATGAGATTATTCCTTTGGAGCGCCCACATTTACTGTATCTCATGAAAGTGAGTACACCCCTCACATTTTTATAAAGATTTTATGATATCTTTTCATGGGACAACACTGAAGATCTGACCCTTTGCTCCAATGTCCAGTAGTCCGTGTACAGCTTGTGTAAATTTACTGTCCCCTCAAAATAACTCAACACACAGCCATTAATGTCTAACAACAAAAGTGAGTGCACCCCTAAGTGAAAAATGCCCAAATTGTGCCCAATTCGCCATTTTCCCTCCCCAGTGCCATGTGACTCATTGGTGTTACCAGGTCTCAGGTGTGTTACATTTACTGTTATCGCTCTCACACTCTCTCTCTCATACTGGTCACTGGAAGTTCAACATGGCACCTCATGGCAAAGATCTCTCTGAGGATCTGAAAACAAGAATTGTTGCGCTACATAAAGATGGCCGAGGCGATAAGAAGACTGGCAACACCCTGAAACTGAGCTGCAGCATGGTGGCCAAGACCACACAGCGACAGGTTTAACAGGACAGGTTCCACTCAGAACAGGCCTCACCACGTTCGACCAAAGAAGTTGATGCCCGTGCTCAGCGTCATATCCAGAGGTGGTCTTTTGAAAACAGACGTATGAGTGCTGCCAGCATTGCTGCAGAGGGGGGTCAGCCTGGCAGTGCTCAGACCATACACCCGCTGCACAGGGCATCACATTGGTCTGCATGACTGTCGTCCCAGAAGGAAACCTCTTCTAAAGATGATGCACAAGAAAGACAAGAAGACTAAGGACATGGACTACTGGAACATGTGCTGTGGTCTGATGAGACCAAGATCAACTTCATTGGTTCAGATGGTGTCAAGCGTGTGTGAGGAGTACAAAGACAAGTGTGTCTCACCCACAGTCAAGCATGGTGGTGGGAGTGTCGTGGTTTGGGGCTGCATGAGTGAACTGGGTAGCGACAGTTCATTGAGGGCACCATGAATGCCAACATGTCCTGTGACCTACTGAAGCACAGCATGATCCCCTCCCTTCATAAACACGATAAAGACCCCAAACACACCTCTGAGACCACCACTGCCTTGCTAAAGAAACTGAGGGTACAGGTGCTGGACTGGCCAAGCATGTCCTAGACCTAAACCTTATTGAGAATCTGTGGGGAAGGTGGAGGAGCGCAAGGTCTCGAACATCCACCAGCTCTGTGATGGCATCATGGAGGAGTGGCAACCTGTGAAGCTCGTGTGAACTCCATGGCCAAGTGAGTTAAGGCAGTGCTGGAAAATAACAGTGGACACACAAAATATGGACACTTTGGGCACAATTTGGACATTTATCACTTAGCGGTGTACTCACTTGTGTTGTTAGACATTAATGGCTGGGTTTTGAGTTATTTTGAGGAGGATAGCAAATATACACAAGCTGTACACGGACTACTGGACATTGGAGCAAAGTGTCAGATCTGCAGTGTTGTCCCATGAAAAGATAGAATAAAAAGTGTAAGAAAATGTGAGGGGTGTACTCACTTCGGTGAGATTCTGTATGCACCTGTCTATTTTTATTTAAATGTACATTCAACTGGTTCTGTGGGTCCAATATTTTTTTTTTTTGCCCAATACCGATCTCAAGGTACCGATCCTAATTTCAATTTTTTTGTTCGTCTATCACTTAAAAAATCGTTTTACATTAAGCTCCCGCATAACCTTATGTTTTAATATTAAAGTGTTAACTGTAATATTTTTATAATCTGTTGTCCGTTCATTATTTTTTAATTAACACAATGAAATTCTGTAAACGTATTTGTCATGGACCAGGAAAATACTAAAACAAAACTTTTCGCAAATAAAAATGCGTATAAAAAATATTAATCCAGCATACATATGGAATTAAAGAAAACGTTTCTCATAATTACAAACGCTGACATTGTTTAATCTCTTCTATATGAAGCAAGGCTTAATTAGTATTTACCATTTGTCTACCATAATAAGTAATTGATATTGGCAGTTTTGTACTGCTTGAATGTAAATATACCTGCATTTACAGGTTTTAATAATGTTAATCATTAACTGCGCTATAGTTATTTTATTTATTTATTTTCTTAGGACAGGCCCTACAGATGATGGAGTTCTTTCCCCGTCTCCTTTTGACACTTCGGTTCAGATCGTGCAGGTAGTAAAGCACTTTAAAGAGGGGCTGCCATTCGTCAAACACCAGGAAAGAAAGAAAGAGAAAAAGAAGAAGTAGAAGACAGGGTGCGCGGAGTTCCACGAGACAGCGACATATTCATAAAATCACCACAAACCCAAACGGGAAACTTCCCTTCAAATCAAAGTGAGCGGCGACAAAAGTAAAGCCACGATAAACTCGCGAAGGTGAGAGAGGACGACTCGCTGCGCCGCTTCACAAAACCAAGCGCTCATTAGCCCAACATGAAGTGATCCCCACGCGGTGTGGAGAACCTCCCAAAATGCCACGTATTCCCACACGCCCGTCCGAATTTCTCTCACCTTCCACGCTTCCCGTAGCTTCGAACGCGTGCAGCGTCAAAGGAACAGCACAAGCCGCGCGCCCTGAAGAAAGCAAACAAGGCGAACCTCGAGTACGTCATCCGCGTGCGCCGAGGGACACGTGACCCTTCCCTTGCCCAAAGTAGGCCGACCGAGAGGGAGGCGTGTCGCTACCCGTCACGCGTTTGCGTCCTGCGGAGCGCCACGCTACACGGGTGAAGAAAGACGTGAACTACACGCAAATGATCAATACTGCATGTTTTTGTCAATTAGTGTATTCGACTTTCGTATTTATTTAAGTCAGATACGCTAAATTTAACCTTAGTGTAACCGGGCGTATCGACTTTACAGTCGCTATAACCTGACAACTGTCGCTTCCAACCAACAGAGTGTAATTGTAGAGCGCTGTACCTATGAGGTTAGTCATGTAATGCCCCAAAATCACGAAACGCCCTCAACATCAGTTACGTAACAGCAATTGCATTAAACTATATTATACGCTATAGGGCCCCGTTACAATATGGTTAACTTTAGGGTTGTTAGGAGGGTTATCTGTGAATGATATTACCTGATCAATCTCATAAGTACTGCAAACTGCTGCTAGATCCTTCTCCTTCCAGCGGGATGCAAGGTGCGTTACAACAGTGGATTGGGGCGGGGTTAAACTTTTAACTCAACTCATATTTAGCCAATGTCCAGTCCGCAAGTTTGCACCGAAGGGTGTTTGGACCAACGTGCTGTCGTTTTTTTTTTAATTTTTTGAATCAAGTCGTGTTAGGGTTACGAGGGTTTAGTAAACGGTGTGATGGCTGATCCACATCTACTGTCTAATATATGGAAACGTCTTCAGTGCAGGTCGAAACCCGTATGGTGGGTTTGGGACGGCGCTCCTCGGTATCCAAGGCGAGCAATCTTTAATATTAGACTTAGACGACCTGGGTAGAATCCCCCTCGGTTCCGGTGTCCGGAGTTCGCGCTTCTTCATGCAACATAAACTGCCCCCAGCCATGTACATACCGCGCGCTTTTTAAGTTTAATATAAATATATATTATTATTATTATCATTGTTTTTAGTTCGGCCGTCACCTAACGGCTGCAAATGTCGCCCGTTCCTAAATCCGGCACTGATTACGTTACATCTAAGTGTAGCTGCACCACCGCTGTTATTAGAAGGTCGGCATTACAGGGCTGCAAACATGGGCTTGTGGGCGTGGCATTATGCAAACGACAGCTCTTAGAAAATTCGAGGGGCGGAAGCCTCCAGGGGAGAAACAGCTTAAAAGCGCTGGGAGCCGAGGAAAGCGTGCTGATCAGTATGCGTCATATAATTAGAGAAGAAGAAGAAGAAGAAGAAGAAGAAGAAGAAGAAGAAGAAGAAGAAGAAGAAGAAGAAGAAGAAGAAGAAGAAGAAGAAGAAGAAGAAGAAGAAGGAGAAGAAGAAGAAGAAGAAGAAGAAGAAGAAGAAAGGGTTCTCAGCTGGAGTTCACTCGCGGACGGCTGGCGTGCACAAAGGCCATAACATCGGAGCACATTTGAAGGGTCAGAGTGGATGTGCCCCCCAGGCCCAGAAATACCTTAGCTGTCAAGAGTATAAACTTATTTTTAATGGAAGGTGAAAAATTGTCGAATGCGTTTTTGTTTCTGGGTTATATAGTCAAAAATAATGGGGGAATCCCAAAAAGGTCACCGTCTTTCATAAACAGGTATTAAGTCATCCCCAGAACAAAAAAAAAAGAAAACAAAAATAAGATTTCAAAGCCATTTCAATACGCAGGAGGCAGGAGATAGTCCTAAACACTCAGCCAATGCCCACTCACAAAGAGTGCCAGTTTGAAATGGCAAATTAACTGATGTACTAAAAAAAAAAGAAATTAAAAAACAAAGGAGAAATAAAATCCAAGCAGTTAATGTTGAAAGGACTCCTCATATGTCGTAAACCCGAGGGTCTTCTGTTTAACAATTCTTAGGAGCCAGATGCCCGTGTAAAGACTTCACACAACACTTTTCATTAGAGATACTTGAGTTCAGTAATAAAGACAGAGCCAGAGGAACAAAAAAGAAAAATGTAACAAGTAAAAGAAAGCAATCTGATTGCCCGATCACACCCAGTTATGAATGCACTGTGGACTGAGAAAGCCTTCAGATTCCACTTCACCTTCTGCTTACCTTACTGTATTGTAGATTTCATTTAAAAAACTTAATATTTTTGCTTATAAATCAGCATAGACCTCAGCATTAATGTGTGCAGCGCACCATGTAGTGCGTATTGTATGTCTCTGTTATATGCCACTTGGTACTGGATTCATAAAGGCAGTGTTAATGTTTGCGATGCGTCATCTGTTGGAATGACAAATGTTAATGCATATGTCTCTGTTATATGTCACTTGGTACTGAATTTATAAAAGTAGTGTTAATGTTGGTGATGCGCCATCAGTTGGAATAAAAAATGCAATGCATTTCATTACTGCAAATGTTGCGCTTTAGACGACAAACTAAATGCACAAAGCCACTGATGAACCAAAGTGTCAACTAATACCACGGCACTGCTGCTCTGTGTAGTCCTGGTGTAGGTCCAGTGGGAGCCACTGCTCTTTAGCTTCCATTTAAAAGAAATGTGGAATAAAGCAGAGAACTAGTAACAAACAAACTAATACAGGAATGAAAGGCAACACATACAGAATACTACCAGTAATATCTAAATAGAAAAAAAAACTATAAAATTAGGAATTTAAAAAATATATAAAAAGGTAGGAATGAGGCCCTTGCTGTTCTTTAACTGGCAGCCGGATGGATGGCCACCTGTAGTTCCATCCAGCAGAAGTCAACGTATTGTTTTTCTGTCGATGTCTTGAACTATCTTGTGCACAGGTTCAAGGTCAAGACTAGAACATGGATGGAGAAAATAAATAAATGTATTAATTAGTAAATAAAAAAAAAAACAGTTTGTGCCTGCTGGGCAACAATAATTAGGTGCCTCAGTGTGGGTGACTACTTGCATGTGAGAATCGTTTGCCACGCTCTGGAACGGAGTGAATTTACTCTTGGGGACTATTCATATCTCCTTAAGCATTATATTATTTTACAGTCTTGTAGTTAAAGGACTCCACCTCCCAGTGGAGTCCTGATTGGACATTCAAGGAGAACGCAGGGGCTGCTGGGGCCAAGAGGAGCAGAGTAAGCAGCAAAGGAGGCCGCTGTCTGTATTTGTGTTCACCTGTTTTGACTCCAGTGGGATGTCATTTCTATTCTGGACCGTAGGACCTGTCAGGATGTATGGAGTGTCTCGTGCCTGCCTGTTGTTCGAGACAGTTGGATGGGTCATCATGCTTCATCAGAAGGAGCACTCCCCAAATCTCACCCCTTGCCACGTCAGGACTACCAGTAGGGCCGTTTATTACATTACTTACAGAAAGTTGTTCCCAGGATCGTCCTCTTTTCCTCCATACCACTTCTTCCGTTATTGTTGCATTGGGATTGAATTACAGTACTACCATTGTCGTGGGTGTTTATTGTTGTGTGTGGTATTTGTTATCGCATCAGGGGAAGGGGAGGATTTATCCGATTATTTACTGTTTATATTCACTTTCCATTTAATATAGCATTCATTCAATTACTTGATTTATGGGGTTTTCTGCCTCTGTGAGGGAGTGCAGGTGTCGCCAAAGCTGGGTGCGTTCCTGGAATCCTCACCTAAAAAAATAAAGAAATCACCGTCCCTTCGCTTGTGTGAATCTGAGCAGCACAGGAACACTACAGTCTGGACCAGTGTTTCTGTCAAAAGGTGGGGTGGTAATCAACAGTGATGAAACCTGCCATTCTGTTTTAACATGGACTCCCTTTGCCAGAAGGAATGTTCGCTCCATTGTTTTGACTGATATTCCCTGCGCTGGCATGAGTGGCGAGGTGAAAGAGATTGAACCGAATGCGCAAAGCAACATACCCCGTGGACGACGCTTTGCATATCATCTCTGAACTGGACTTTGACTCGTCAGACTCTGAATTTTGATACAAGTGATCAAAAAATGAAAGTGAGGTACCAGCATCAGCTGAAGAAGTTCGTGTAGCTGGCAACGTTTGCCTGGGATGACCACCACTTACAATGGCAAGAGGCACAAATCAGATTGCAATGCACCATAACTGCCACTCCCATCACACGAAAAGAGCCTGGCGTGCATTCCCACAACATTAGGCAACAAATGGTTTAGGATGATTTCTGTGTGAAACTCTTGCTTTGGGTACTTTTCAGAAAACTGTGTTCTTTGGAAAAAAAATATTCAGCTTTTATAGAGTTAATGTCTGGGCAGCAACCAGTCCAGAGAAGAGTGTGGGTGGTCCATGAAAAACCTCATTCTGTTCTGTATGGAAACTCGAAACTCTAAGAGCAGGGGGTCCCCAGCTCCGCTCCTATGGGTGCGGGTTTTCATTCTAACCCTTTTCTTAATTGGCACCCAGTTTTTGTTGCTAATTAACTCCTTTTCCTTTCATTTCATTTTAATGGACTTGTTTCTTTAAGATTTGTTCCCCTTGACTTCTTCTGGCTCAGGTTCAGTTCAAGCATTGGGTTGGGGTTTGGAGGGACAAGGATCCTAAGAGGGGGCTGCAGGGGTGGCAGGGTGACGCCCGTATCACTCCTTCACCACCTTAAGATGACTCCAGGATTTAAGGAGCAAATCATCAGTACATGAGGGGGCTCCTGCCTGTTGCCCCTGCAGCCAGTTAAGTGGCACTGTTTGAGGTGCGTTAGGCAGAAATGCCCAGCAGGTGGGCCCACCTGTGCTCTCGTTTGTTTTTTGACATCTTACTTAACAACAGTACTAGCACTTCTTGTAAGTTAGGCACTAGTTGGCCAAACTGGGATACACACTAAGTCAGTTGTTAAGATTTCCCATCGCCCCGTTCCCCAAACATTCGCCCAGTCCTCTGCCAGTCCACAAGTCAAACCACTGGTCTGGACAAGTGGCAGTCAAACTAATTAAGACCATATTATCAAAGTCAGAGATATGGAGGACTACCTGTCTCAGGCAGTGTGGCACAGGGGTTAAGGCTTTGGACTTCAAACCCTGAGGTCGTGGGTTCAGATCCCACTACTGACACCAATGTGTGACCCTGAGCGAGTCACTTGACCTGCCTGGGCTCCAATTGGAAAACCAAAATGGAACCAACTGTATCATAAATGTTGTAAGCCACCTTGGATAAAAAGTGTCAGACAAATAAATCAATGTCATGGATTTCTGTGTGAAACTCTTGCTTTCGGTGCTTTTAGAAAACTGTTTTTGGAATGAAATATTCAGCCCTCAAAGAGTTAATGTCTGGCCAGTGACAAGTCCATTGACCAGTGTGGGTGGTCCATGAAAAACCTCATTCTGTTCTGTATGGATACTCAAAACTCTAAGAGCAGGGGGTCCTCAACTCCGCTCCTGTGGCTGCGGGTTTTCATTCTAACCCTTTCCTTAATTGGCGCCCAGTTTTTGTTGCTAATTAACTCCTCTTCCTTTCCTTTCATTTTAATGGACTTGTTTCTTTAAGATTTGTTCCCCTGAACTTCTTCTGGCTCAGGTTCAGTTCAAGCGTTGGGGCTGGTTGTTGGTTTTGGAGGGACAAGGATCCTAAGAGGGGGCTGCAGGGGTGGCAGGGTGACGCCCGTATCACTCCTTCACCTCCTTAAGATGACTCCAGGATTTAAGGAGCATATCATCAGTAAATGAGGGGGCTCCCGCCTGTTGCCCCTGCAGCCAGTTAGGTGGCACTGTTTGAGGTGCGTCAGGCAGAAATGCCCAGCAGGTGGGCCCACCTGTGCTCTCGTTTATTTTTTGACATCTTACTTAACAACAGTACAGGCACTTCTTGTAAGTTAGGCACTAGTTGGCCAAACTGGGATACACACTAAGTCAGTTGTTAAGATTTTCCATCGCCCCGTTTCCCAAACATTCGCCCAGTCATCTGCCAGTCCACAAGTCAAACCACTGGTCTGGACAAGTGGCAGTCAAACTAATTAAGACCATATTATCAGTCAGAGATATGGAGGACCACTTGTCTCAGGCAGTGTGGCACAGGGGTTAAGGCTTTGGACTTCAAACCCTGAGGTCTTGGGTTCAGATCCCACTACTGACACCAATGTGTGACCCTGAGCGAGTCACTTGACCTGCCTGGGCTCCAATTGGAAAACCGAAATGGAACCAACTGTATCATAAATGTTGTAAGCCACCTGGATAAAAAGTGTCAGCCAAATAAGTCAATGTCATGGATCTCCAACAGCCACCCACTTCTGTAAATTCTATGTGTTACAAGTATCACACTCTTTTTTTAAATAAATCAAATACTACTACCACTAATAATAATGTATCAATCCGAGATTCAAATCCTGGGTTACTAAGACAGTATTAGGCTGGTTGTCAGAAAGTACCACCTTCAGGGCGGAGTGGTGGCTCTGAGGCTAAGGATCTGCGCTGGTATCCCGAAGGTTGCCGGTTCAAATCCCCGTCACTGCCAAAAGAGATCCTGCTCTGCTGGGCCCTTGAGCAAGGCCCTTAACCTGTAATTGCTGCAGGGGCGCTGTACAATGGCTGACCCTGCGCTCTGACCCCAAGGGGTATGCGAAAACTACCAAATTCCTAATACAAGAAATTGTATAAGGCGAAACAAAGAACAAAAAAAAAAAAAAAATTTAAGTGCCTGAACTACTCCTACTACTAGTACTGATGCTGAGAAGCTTCTAGAAGGTTCCTCAAGAAAAACCCTGAACAGAACTTCGTCAGACTCCTTTGTCCCTTTCTGTGTTGGGGGCTCATTCTTGTATCGCCTCTCTGTGAGCTACAATGCCAGCTTAGAAGTAAATACAAGCTGTCACCATCCACAAGAAAGTCAGATGGGACCCCCCTTTGGTGGGTGTCTTTGGTGGCCCCCCTCCCCCACTACAGCCCATCCGGCATATGCTCACAGATCAACCAGTGGTCCCATTCTCAGGACCACTGGTCTGCACGCTGCCCCCGGGGCACCGCTCTGCCAGCAATCCACAAGATGGTCACACCAGACAGGATTCAAGAATCGGGATGTACATTTTCACACAAAGCTCAGGAGTGGAACTGAACCGCGACCTCCTTCTCTCCCCTCACAACTTCAGAGCTACGGCACACTGCCCGATAGATGAAAGCTGCAAACAGCAGGACATTGTACTCCTGTCAGATCTCCAGCACCCTACACATTCGTACCCATCCGTCATACGATTTCACAGCAGCCTCTGCGACCTTCCTGAGACCAACTAGGTTGTACTTCAGTGGATATCAGACCACGTTGGTATTGCTGGAAGTGAAGAAGTAGTCTGGTCAAAAGAGGAGAACAGCTTCCCCAGTCTTGGATCTCCAACTCATATGTTGAAGCAAAGATTCTGCTATAATAACAGCACAACACAAAATGGAAGGACTTCCATCTGCTGCCTCGATAAACACCTCAAGAGGACGGGCCTCACCGCTTCAACAAGGTGTCAATGGAACTTGGACAACAACTAAGAGGCTTCTCGCCAGTATGACTTCTCTCACGACTCAGACCCCCTCAGCACATACATACTCCAAATCTACAGTGGGAAACAATTATCTCAGCAGAGGGCACCAATTTCATCACCAAGCTCTGGTGGCACTCTACTGGCTTCCTAGAAGCAATTGCTTTCATGAAATAGACGCAATCGTGGAAATTGACCATGGAAGAAGAAGAAGAAGTGGCTAGAAGTGAATTTCAATCATTAGCTGTGATTTTTTTTTTTTATTGTTCTCTTAAATATGCCACGAGAGTTCAGTGTGGTCCTCGGCCTGCCTTTTTGTGTAATTCCTCAGCACTAATAGTAGTTGGCAGGATGTCCAACTGAGTTTGAAAGCTTCCTACCAAATCTAAGACCAAAATAAGGTGTCTGTGCAATATGAACTTTGACATGGCAAACAGGAAACAATATCTGTGAGAATCTCTTCCAAAATTAAGAGGAGCAGTGCGGTTTCTCCCTAGTGGGAATTTTTGAGTGACTGTGGGAATTGTTTGCCACACTTCACAACAGATCTGTGGCCCCACTTCTTCTCTGCCCTCTCTCTGTATGATATGGTCATTACACTTTGACGTGGGCTCTCACATAAATTGAATGTGATGCCATGGAGCTCTGTATTGTGCATTCCTCAAAATGTAGGTTAATACCATTGTTATTGTGCCAGTGCCCACTGGAACCGTGTTTTCCTTGGACATCCTCCCCTCTTTCAACATGGCCATGAAGTACAAGTGCAAGTACATTCACAGTATGTGTGCAGAGAAACCGGTGTTGTCCGAGATGTACCAACTGTATTATTGTCTCTGGTTTACACTCTTCCTGATGTCTTGGTCATGGAGCTTCTCCAGCAGATGTACATGGAGAGTTTAAAAAAACTAGAAGTTTCCTTTCTTCAGTACTTCCTAAACATCCTGGTTTCACAACCGTATAGAACAATTGATAGTACGATTGACCTGAACAGCCACATATTCATTGACATTTTAATATTTCCAGGGCTTCTCTTGATAAATTTCTCCAGAGTTTCTTAGAGTGCTTAGTATCAGGATGGGAGTGAACCTCACTCTTTAGTCACAATGTTTCTGTTGTAACTCTTATTCCCTTAAGTTTGCAGTGATGACTGTGTGTGCCACCGACGTTGCTATTTTGAAGTCCATATGGCGTTATGGTTATCAGTAGGAAGTCAGGATGGGCATGAATGTTTCTTTTGATTAGTTCTGTGGAATCCATCATGACCTGCACTGTACGTCTCTCCAGAATGACGTTGTATGTGCTGTTGAAGAGCACTACTCTATGTAAATCGTTTGCCACATTCATGTGGATCTTCAACAGTGTGAATTTTTATATGTCTTTGGAGCCTGCTACTGTCAGAAAATCGTTTACCACATTCAGAACAGCAAAAGGGTTTTTCTTCCGTGTGGGTTCTAATGTGATTCTGAAGACTGCGGATTTGTGAAAATTGTTTGCCACACTCTGGACAGCAATGGGGTTTCTCCCTCGTGTGAATTCTTTTGTGCATGTCAAGACTGTTGCTGCGCGAAAATCTTTTGCCACATTGGGCACAACAATATGGCTTTTCTCCCGTATGAATCTGTGTGTGCTTCTGAAGATTGCTACTGTCAGAGAATCGCCTACCACATTCAGAACAACTGTAAGGCTTCTCTCCAGTGTGACTGCGTATGTGCTGTTGCAGGGCACCGCTGCCTGAGAATCGTTTCCCACAGTCGGAACAGCAGTAAGGTTTTTCTCCAGTGTGGATTCTCGTGTGGCGCTGAAGGGTGCTTATTTGTGAAAACTGTTTGCCACATTCTGGACAGCTGTGTGGTTTCTCTCCTGTGTGAACTCTCACGTGTCTGTCAAGACTCCTTCTGTCCGAGAAACACTTGCCACAGTCAGAACAACTATGAGGCTTCTCACCAGTGTGATTTCTTTCATGGCTCCGAAGGCCACTGCTGTTTGAGAATCGTTTCCCACATTCAGAACAACAATAAGGTTTCTCCCCACTATGAATTCTGATATGGCGTTGAAGATTGCATATCTGAAAGAATCTTTTTCCACACTCAGAACAGCAGTGAGGTTTCTCTCCCGTGTGAATTCTTTTATGCTTGTGAAGACTACCAGTGTGTGTGAATTGTTTCCCACATTTCAAACAGCAGTACTTTTTCCCCCCAGTGTGAATTCTCATGTGGTTCTGAAGATGGCTTACTTGTAGGAACTCTTTGCCACATTCAGTACAACAATACGTTTTCTCCCAGGCATGAACCTGGATGTGGTCTTGAAGTTGCCTCACTTCCAAGAATCTTTGCCCACACTCTGAACAGCAATGAGGTTTTTCTCCTGTGTGAATTTTTAAATGTTTCTGAAGAATATTTTTGCGGGAAAATCTTCTGCCACATTCCGGACAGCCAAATGGCCTTTCTCTTGTGTGAATCTGCGTGTGTTGCTGAAGAGAGCTACTCCTGGAGAACTGTTTGTCACAATCAGAACATCTGTATGGCTTTTCTCCAGTATGAATGCTGTTGTGTCTTTTGAGACTGCTCCGGTGAGAAAATCGCTTGCCACATTCCGGACAGGAGTACGGTTTCTCTCCAGTGTGAATCCGTTTGTGTCGGCGAAGATTGTTGCTCTGTGAAAATAGTTTGCCACATTCCAAACAGGCATGGGGTTTCGGTCTCATATAAATTCTCATCTGATCTTTGCACTCCGGTTTGTTTTTGAAAAATGTTCCGTACTCTTGGTCGACATACAAAGGCTCCTGATCCGTGTCATTCCTTGGCTGTTGGTCAGGATTGATGAAATCTGTCTTTGTTAGCTTGGCAGCGGGAAGAGAACTGCATTGCAAAGAGGCTGCTGTCACAGTCTCTGATCCTCTTGTTGATTTCTTTATCTTCTCCAGTTCCTGGTTATGTATCTGTCTGCACCCAAGAGACATCTGACCAAATGAAGATGAGGAGAAGCTGTCATTCTCTTGGACATCTGCAATAACACAAACAGTTTAGTTATAGGACTGGTGTTTAAAATCAACAATATATATTAAGGAAGATGCTGGCTTGCGGATTGCTGTTGCTGCCTCTCACCTCATTCCCCGTGTGTGTGTATGGACTCTGCCTGATCTCCTGGTCTCTCTTGACTTTATTCATCTTCCTCCCCCAGATGTGTTAATCAGCGTCTGGTGGGACCGAGTGTGTGTGTGTGTGTGTGTGTATGTGTGTGTATGTGTGCCAGTGTACCATGCAGTGAACTGATTTCAAAGCTGCCTATCATCCCAGCATAAGAAAATGGGTGGGTGAACGAGAATGGGATTTGACAAGTGGAGAAACTGAAGTGTGACTTTCACAAAGTGTCTGCCAAGCTGCAGTTCAGGCCCTTCCATGCCCCGTTGTCGCGACTGTCCCCTTATTGACTTCTTACTAATCCTCGATGTTCTCATTGTTCATCCTTCTCAGCAGTGGATATGTCATCTTCAATGATGGATGTGGCCCCCAGGGCTTTGGCTTAGCTGCCATTCACCTCCACATTGTGGAGAATCAGAGAGGGGCTGGGTGGGCAAAAAACACCCACAGCAATGCCAATTTAGGGGGTTTGTCTTCTATGGTGTGATTTATATGCTTAAATGATCTATTGAAATTAAAGTGCTTAGTACAGAAGTTTGTTTAAACTCTTAACTACCCGTGCTGGTGTATTTTGTACCCCAATCTCAATTTTTTTTTTTTTGTCCAATGTCCTTTGACTTGAACCCACTGGAAGCAACTGCCATCTCTCCTGAACTTGATTCACTACAAGTCCAGTGTCACAATGATGTCCCTCCAGCCGGTTTCACGAGTGGATGCCTAGTCACCAGTTCCATATGGTGGCTTTGGTCCTATATTATGTACTTACTTAATGATGAGATGTTGGTCTGGCAATGGGTTTGGCCTCAAAGAACATTCAACAGCTGAAGTGACATGTGACACAAGTGCAAATCCTGCAGCGGATCAAAGTGTGACACAAACATTAGGAACTTTATCTTCACGCAAAGAACCACAGACACTTGGAATAAGAGACCAAGTTGTGCAGTGGACAGTAGGACCTTATGGTCCTTCAAAACTCTACTTGATATATTTTTTTTAAGAGTGATTAACTGGATAGGACTGGCGAGCTATGTTGGACTGAATGGCCTGTTCTTGTCCAGATTGTTCTAATGTTCTACTTTGATACGTGCTGGAATCAACAACCACCGCACCACAATTCCCATATTTTCAGTTGTAACAAACTCTGACTTATTTCTGTGATAATACCTTCCCATATATTCAAACTTTTAGGTTGTTCTCTACAGATAATGAATCTGTGCAGCTCACAACAATTCAGAGTTGTACGTCCTCCACCCACCACAGCGCTAGTAAAACTCCCCACTTCTGAGCTCTGCTCTGCAAATGAACTAAACATCCAAAGGGAGGGCTCAGGAGTGGTGATGTCAGCGTGGCCGCGCCTCTTGGGGGCTCCACCCACAAAGAACACGGAACATTAACACCTTTAAAGCAACAGTACAGAAATCTAAACATACCAGAGAATATATCACAATCTTCGCAGCCTCACCACATTTATACATTTAATCCTGTTACTTACTTATGCCAGTATCCTTGGAGGACCGCTGCTCTTCTCCTTCTTTTCCATCTCCTTCAGTAATTTTCCTTTCAGACTCCGATTTCAGCTCTATGGAATTCTGCTGGGGGGCCGGTTCTCCTCTTTTACTGGACCAGGGCTGTAAACTGGAATGAGACGCTTCACTGATTTCTTGCTTGAAAGTTTTCGGTCTTTCATGCTTTTGCAGGCCAACGCTCACCGAGAGATTTTTGGAGTCCTCAACTTTAACCTCTCTGATCTCCTCCTTGCACTCCTCCTCTTTAAAAACAGAAATTCTCTCACGATCCTCTGGCTTTGCACACAAATCCTCTGGTTGCCCCCAGTCACAGTCCTCTTCTTTAACCAGTGCCAGTCTTTCATCCATGCTATGCTCCTTGACTAAGGCCATGCTCTGTGGTAAACTCTTTCTTCTCTATGTCCACTTTTAAGATTCCCTTCTCACACTGAAGCTACTAAGACAGATGTTGGCTGGCAAGGACTCTCCTTATTCCCCTGTAGAAAATAAAAGCAATAGAAGTACCTCAAAAAGTCTTCATGAATATCCCGAGCACATTTCAGGATTAACTTACAGTTTATGTCACAATTATTAGAAAGCTGCCCACCGAGTTCTTAAGAGATTTTGAATGCTGTGAACCCTCCATGTTAGCCTAACGTGAGCTCAGCAGATATGGAGTTCAGACAAAGCCGAGAACGTTTCAAAATGTATGCTTTGTTGGACATTGGAAACATTTCATACTGACAGCACGGGTCCAATCAGGACTGGACCAAATACAAGGGTGAAATATTCAAAATGTCAGTTTTAACCTAAACCGAGACCACCATTTCGACCTGTGGTGGGCCGATATGTCACACTTTAATTACAGTGAAAATAACACAAATGGTCATTAAAGAAAACCCGTTTAGGGCACACAAGTGATGTATGGTGGCCATTATGAATAGTAACAAACCGTGACTTGTTAAATTTAACTATATGGAATGTTTCAATAATTAAAATCAATAAAGACATATTTTTAAAAAAATAGTAACAAAGCAGCCTACAGCCTCACTGGGCCCCTGTCTGATCCCAGTTTGTAAGATGGGGTGGCACTGCCAGCCTGCCCACTGCTCCTCTCACTCCTTTTATCAATCCTCTTGTTTATTCCTCTTCACGTCTGCCAGTTGACCCTGTGCTCTAACAACATGTTTCTCAACCACTCTGTGGTTTGAGAGTTGGTATTCTTTAGAATGGTCGTGGGGTTATGGTGGTCTCTTCGCTAACCTTTCTCAAGTTTCCATTGAGTGTGACACCAGCTGTAACCCCTCTAAGAGTTCCCCCAAGTCAGTACAAAGAGCGCTCAATGTACATCACTTTACTCCAAACGCAACTCAGCCCCAAAAAGTCTGCTTATTTTAGACAACTGACCAAGTTGACGGGTCAGCGTTATGTCACAACTCAGAGAATTTGGGTAGATTTGGGTCCCCACCATCCAAAAAAATTGTCTGACCTGAGCCCATAAGGGCGTCCGTGTGCAATCTCCTATTTATAGATATGGAGTCACTGCTGTCTGATAGCACAGGAATGAAGCATAACTCCTTCACGTAATAGATGCCCAACGTTGTGACCACCCCCACCCCACCAGCAACAAGAACCCCAATCCTAACAATGGCATCGTAAAATGGCGGCCCTCACGCAAGACAAAGATGGCACCATGGAAAAAAAAAATTCAATTTGGTCCATTTAATTGGAACCACAAAACTGCCATCTTCTATCAATGACCAGTCACTCCACGGCATCCCTACTGCATTAACAACTTCTACCTCGTCAACTGGAATGGCTTGTGAGAGGAGTCCACCTCCGACCATCACTGTCCAGAACTGAAGGTCAGGAAAAGCTGCGGGAGCAGAGGGAGTCCATCCTCGAGTTCTTACCGGACTTTGTGATGTCCTTTGTCACCTGCTCAGTCTGTCCCTAAGGCTTCAAAAAGTGCCACTGTTGTCGAGAATATCCTGCATTGTTCCTATTCCGAAGATGGCAGGCAACAGTCATTCACTTAATGACTACTGTGTGGAGAGCACTTTGAGTAGTGAGAAAAGCGCTATATAAATGTAAAGAATTATTATTATTACCGAACAGTGGCACCCACACTCACCAGCCACTTTATTAGGTACACCTGTTCAACTGCTCAAAAACGCAAATCTCTAATCAACCAATCACATGGCAGCACCTCAATGCATTTCAGACCTTGTCGAGACCACCTGCTGAAGTTCACACTGAGCATCAGAATGGAGAAGAAGACTTTGAACGTGGCCTGGTTGTTGCTCCGAGTAGTTCATAAACTGCTGATCTGCTGGGATTTTCACTCACAACCATCTGTAGGGTTTACAGAGAGTGGTCCGGAAAATGAAAACTGGTTCAAGGTAATAGAAAAGGCAACAGGCACTCAAATAAGCACTCATTACAACCGAGGTGTGCAGAAGAGCAGCTCTGAACTCACAACACGTCAAGCCTTGAAGCAGGTGGGCTACAGCAGGAGGACACCACACCGGGTGACACTCCTGACAGCTTAGGCTACAATTCACACACGGGGGTCACCAAAACTGGACAACAGAAGACTGGAGAAACATTGCATGGTCTGACGAGTCTCGATTTCTGCTGCAACATTCTGATGGTCGGATCAACAACATGAAAGCAGGGATTCATCCTGCCTTGTATCAACAGTTCAGCCTGCTGGTGGTCTAATGGTGTGGTGGATATTTTCCTGGCACATTTTTGCGCACCTATAGTAGAAAATGAGCATCATTTAAATGCCACACCCTACCTGAGTGTTGTTGCTGACCATGTCCATCCCTTTATGACCACAATCTTCTGATGGCTATCTCCATATGCCATGTCACAAAGCTCAGCTCATCTCAGACTGGTTTCTTGAACATGACAAGGAGTTCATGTGACTCAAATGGCCTCCACAGTCACCAGATCTCAGTCTAGTAGAGCGCATTAGGGTTGTGGTGGAACAAGATATTCGCATCATGGATGTGCAGCAACTGTTTGATGCTATCGTGTCATTATGGAGCAAAACCCATTGGGAATGTTAGCAGCACCTTATTGAATCCATGTCACCAAGAATTAAGGCAATTGTGAAGGCAAAAGAGGCTCCAACCATGATGTCCATCCCTTCATGACCGCCATCTTCTGATGGCTCCTTCCAGCAGGATAATGAGCCATGTCACAAAGCTCAGATCATCTCAGACTGGTTCCTTGAACATGACAAGGAGTTCACGTGATTCAAATGGCCTCCACAGTCACCTGATCTCAATCCAGTAGAGCACCTTTGGGGTGAGGTGAAACAGGAGATTTGCATCATGGATGTGCAGCAACTGTTTGATGCTATCGTGTCAGTATGGAGCAAAACCCATGAGGAACGTTAGCAGCACCTTATTGAATCCATGCCAGTTCTGAGGACAAAAAGGGGGTCCAAACCGGTATTAGCAGGGTGTACCTAATAAAGTGGCCGGAGAGTGTATACCATAATAGTTAATCAATGTCACTGTATGTTATTTCATGTATTACTGAGTGCTCAGATAGTTGTAGTTTCAAACATTTTGTTATTTGTAACCAGTACTGCGTATGCGTAGATATTGCAGTTCACGAAGAGCGCGTCTCCTAACTTGGTTTAAGGACAGTGCCGGGTGCATAAGCTAGCATTTTATTCACAGTATCATGCTGTTCATTGCCGTTTGTTCTCTGCCTTATTATCGTACAGTATTTAGTGCAGTCACGATTTTAGTGTTTACTTCTATTTATTACAGCAGTTCTAAATGATAACAGCACAAGATGCAGATTACAGAAAGTTACGTTGCTGTGGCAAACCCTAACGGGAGCAACCGAAAGAAGAAGAGGGTAATAATGTTAAATGAATGTTTCGTGTCCGTCCCCCCCCACCACATCTGTTTGGTTAAAGGAAACCATAGACACAAACACACTCATATCATTCACATCATCCTCATCTAGCCTTGGTGTAATCAGCTTCTTGAAGATAGGACTGGCATGCACCGGTATTTTCATAAATAAGTTTTTGGACATCAATCTCTTTCTGACTGTTCTTATCCGACAGCCTGTGGCGATTGCACTTGCTATAAAGAACTTCCTCTAAAGAATCAATGAGGTCACATCTGGGGTCTAATTATTCAACGCCTCCGTAACAATAGAACAACAAAAAAAGCAAAAAAAAAACCCGAACGCAGGCTTATCGGCGGGTTTGAAAAACAGAAGGAGCGACGGCCGCGATAAACCAAAACTCAAAACTCCAAAGTGCGCCCGGGCAATCGCGACTCCATCCATCTCTTTTGTAAACCCTCTTATGTCGAGCATGCTGACGTCGAAAGCTGGAGCCCACCCCAGTGCGCATAGGGCACAAGGCACCGACAGTCCCTGGACGGGGACGCCAGTACATCGCGGGCGTGAACACACAGACTCAGTTCAGCGACGCCGATACACCTAACTCTACATTACACGTCTTTTTTGGATTGCGGGGAGGAAAAACGGAGCGCTCGGAGGATTCCAGGTGGAGAGCGAGATCTGCCTAAGAAAAAGAAAAAAAAAAAGTCCCACAGCACATAAACTCCAAGTGAGCGTTTATAAAACAGACGTCACGACACGCTCGAGAAGATTACAAAACCAAAGCGATTATTAAAGTGCATCACCACTAATTCCCCCCAGCATGTCGCATTATCCCTCACCTGTCCCAGATGTTCTCATCTTCCACACTGTCTGTCTCTTCTTGTGCTTTGAATTAGCAGCAAGAGGAGCGCAATAGACTCGGCGGACGAGGCACGGCTAAAAGACGTCATCAACTGGCGACTATGGACACGTGACCATCGAGTCTCTGCAGCCGCCTCCAAGTCCCTGGAGTTCACTGAATGCACAATCGTCGTTATTTGCGCCGGCTTAACTCTGCCAACAGCTGAAACCTTAAACCATGGTGTGACCGGGCATCGCTCTGGAGCAGTAATGCTATTTACACATTATTCTATTTTTTTTTAATAACACATAGGCATGGATATGTTTTTTTTAATAAAGAAAGTTTTGTGTCTATATCCATCCATCCATCCATCCATCCATTTTCCAACCCGCTGAATCCGAACACAGGGTCACGGGGGTCTGCTGGAGCCAATCCCAGCCAACACAGGGCACAAGGCAGGAAACAATCCCGGGCAGGGTGCCAACCCACCGCAGGTTTTGTGTCTATATTTGCATTCCATATGTGATTAGGAAATTAGTTTACAAGTTTGTATAAGTATATACCATATATGTCATATATATTATATGTGTATGTGTGTGTGTTAAATTCATAAAAAATTAAAATATCTGATGTTTTGCATGTTATTTTTTTCACTGTGCCGAAAATGTACCAAACAGTGACTTGTAAATCAAGATATGTAATATTCCATGACTTTTCAGCACCGCTATACCCCAAACACACACACACACATACATACATATACAGTACTGTGCAAAAGTTTTAGGCAGGTGTGAAAAAATGCTGTAAACAAAGAATGCTTTCACAAATGGAAGTGTTATTCATTTATTTTCATCAATCAACAAAATGCAGTGAATGAACAAAAGAGAAATCGAAATCAAATCAATATTTGGCGTGACCGCCCTTTGCCTTCAGAACAGCATCAGTTCTTCTAGGTACACTTGCACACAGTTTTTGAAGGAACTCGGCTGGTAGGCTGTTCCAAACATCTTGGAGAACTAACCCCAGATCTTCTGTAGATGTAGGCTTCCTCACATCCTTCTGTCTCTTCATGTATTCCCAGACCAACTCACTGATGTTGAGATCAGGGCTCTGTGGGGGCCATACCATCACTTCCAGGACTTCTTGCTCTTCTTTACGCTGAAGATACTTCTTAATGACTTTGGCTGTATGTTTGGGGTCGTTGTCCTGCTGCAGAATAAATTTGGGGCCAACCATACGCCTCCCTGATGGGATTGCATGATGGATAAGTATCTGCCTGTATTTCTCAGCATTGAGAGCACCATTAATCCTGACCAAATCTCCAACTCCATTTGCAGAAATGCAGCCCCAAACGTTCAAAGAACCTCCACCATGCTTCACTGTTGCCTGCAGACACTCATTATTGTACCGCTCTCCAGCACTTCGACGAACAAACTGCCTTCTGCTACAGCCAAATATTTCAAATTTTGACTCATCAGTCCAGAGCACCTGCTGTTATTTTTCTGCACCCCAGTTCCTATGTTTTCATGCATACTTGAGTCACTTGGTCTTGTTTCCACGTCGGTGGCTGCAACTTTTCCATGAAGACCACTTCTCCGGACAGTAGATGGGTGTACCAGGGTCCCACTGGTTTCTGCCAGTTCTGAGCTGATAGCACTGCTGGACATCTTCCGATTTTGAAGGGAAATAAGCTTGATGTGTCTTTCATCTGCTGCACTAAGTTTCCTTGGACCAAGGAAACCACTGCGTCTATAATCCTCAACGTTGCCCGTTTCTTTGTGCTTCTTCAAAAGAGCTTGAACAGCACATCTTGAAACCCCAGTCTGCTTTGAAATCTTTGTCTGGGAGAGACCTTGCTGATGCAGTAGAACTACCTTGTGTCTTGTTGCTGTGCTCAATCTTGCCATGACATGAAACTGTCTTCCACAACCTCACCTTAGTAGCAGAGTCTGGCTGTTCCTCACCCAGTTTTAAGCTGTTTCAGTTAATGACTGTGTTTCAACCTACGTGTGACATTGATGATCATTAGCACCTGTTTGGTAGAATTGGTTGATCAGACACCTGACTAGAATCCTACAAAATCCGTGACTTTGTGCAAGTGGACCTATAAGAATTGATGCTGGTTTGAAGGCAAAAGGTAGGAACACCAAATATTGATTTGATTTAGATGTTTCTTTTGTTTGCTCGCTTTACATTTTGTAAATTGATAACAATAAACAATCATTATTTATATTTCTGAAAGCATTCTTTGTTTACAGCATTTTTTCACACCTGCCTAAAACTTTTGCACAGTACTGTATATATATATATATATATGTATATTTATACGCACACACATACATATATATACACACATAGACATACTGTATCTCTCTCTCTTTCTCCATATATATATATACATTTAGAGCGGTCACTCTGAGACTGGCCTCCCAGCCGGAGCTGAACTTGAATCCTTAACCAGCAGGGATGTTAATATCATGGAAGACATGAGGAGGCAGCCCCAACACCCCTCCCCCATGGGTTATGGTACCATTGACAGATACCCAAAGGGCATATTAGGAATTGTAGTTCTTTAGGTCAACCCTTTTGGATTCCATTGGTGCCGCCATGTGGGCACTGAGGGGACTAGAGAGCTCTACTTTGTCGGGCTTCGACCATACCCTAACTCCTGAGCCACAGTTTCAGGATGCCAGATATACTCCCGGAGTTTACTTAAAAGGAGCAGCCTACCTCAGTACAGGGAGCCAGAGTTGAAAGGAAGAAGACAAAGCTTGCTTGGAGGAGCACAGGAGTGACAAAAGAATGATCTAGTGTTTGAATGGTGTGTTTTGAAGCCCTTTGTAGAGGTTGGAAAATGGAATGAAACCTTTAAGAAAAAACTGCAACTTGCATCCTGCTATTGTGTTGGGTGCCAGAGCTTGGTCCGCATTGCCAGCAGTAAGTCGAACCCGTTTCCAGTGAGAGTTGGACTCCGCCAGGGCTGCCCTTTGTCACCGATTCTGTTCATAACTTTTATGGACAGAATTTCTAGGCGCAGCCAGGGTGTTGAGGGGGTCCGGCTTGGTGGGCTCAGGATTGGGTCATTGCTTTTTGCAGATGATGTTGTCCTGTTTGCTTCATCAGGCCGTGATCTTCAGCTCTCTCTGGATCGGTTTGCAGCTGAGTGTGAAGCGGCTGGGATGGGAATCAGCACCTCCAAATCCGAGACCATGGTCCTCAGCCGGAAAAGGTTGAAGTGCCCTCTTAGGGTTGGTAGCGAGATCCTGCCTCAAGTGGAGGAGTTCAAGTATCTCGGGGTCTTGTTCACGAGTGAGGGAAGAATGGAGCGTGAGATCGACAGGCGGATCGGTGCGGCATCCGCAGTAATGCGGGCTCTGCATTGGTCTGTCGTGGTGAAAAAGGAGCTGAGCCAAAAGGCAAAACTCTCAATTTACCAGTCGATCTATGTTCCTACCCTCACCTATGGTCATGAGCTATGGGTAGTGACCGAAAGAACGAGATCGCGAATACAAGCGGCTGAAATGAGTTTCCTCCGCAGGGTGCCTGGGCTCTCCCTTAAAGATAGGGTGAGAAGCTCAGTCATCCAGGAGGGAATCAGAGTAGAGCCGCTGCTCCTCCGCATCGAGAGGAGTCAGATGAGGTGGCTCGGGCATCTGATTAGGATGCCTCCTGGATGCCTCCCTGGTGAGGTGTTCCGGGCATGTCCAACCGGGAGGAGGCCCCAGGGACGACCCAGGACACACTGGAGGGACTATGTCTCCCGGCTGGCCTGGGAAAGCCTTGGGATTCTCCCGGAATTGCTAGAAGAAGTGGCCGGGGAGAGGGAAGTCTGGGCATCTCTGCTCAAGCTGCTGCCCCCGCGACCCGACCTCGGATAAGCGGGAGACAATGGATGGATGGATGGATCGATATATATATATATATATATATATATATTTGGCATCACAAACAGGTCAACTGAAGCACTTCTGGTTTTGTGTGGACATCAAGGCAGCCCTCTGACGGCACCCAAGGACCCTGAACAGGGCTGTGTATCCAGACTTCAATTCCCATGACACCCTGCAGTTTTCCTAACTGGGTTCAGCCCTGAGGAACACTGCCATCTGCTGTCTGGGGGGGTAAATTAACTGCTCACCCAGACCATCCATTATTCTTCTGTTCCAATCGGGATGAAGATTGCCAGGGGTGTTGGTGGGGTTAAGTCTCTACTCCTGCCATCTTTCCATTAGGGCATCCTGGCTAGGGAAGACATCACCTTCCATTCCAGCCAGGATGCCCACCTTCCTCCATGGCACTTACAATATATACTGTATTTTATTTCTTTTTAAGAAGCTATTTTAAAGAGTTACACCCCAGTCCAGTTTTTGAAACCATCCCTACCTATTGATTCACACGTCCTCGGTCTCGATATAATGAAGAAGCCTGACAGCACACAGCTTTGTTATCTCTTCCACATTAGTGTTTCTTTTGTTTTCCCTCTCTCTTTAGTGGAGAATAAACCATTACAACAGGATACAACTCACTCAAACAATTATGATGAATGACGCCAATACAACAGTAGGCTTTGAAATGAATCCAAACAAAAGAAGAAAAAGAAAAAGATGGAGAAACCTTAACAGATAGGCCCATCTGAAAAGGGAAGCAGTCCATGTCCCCAAACGTAAGTGAGATGGGGGACTGCAACAAGACAAGGACCCCAAAGCACACAAGCACACCAACTAAAGAACAGCTAGAAAAGTGGAATGGCCAAGTCAGAGTCCTGACCTTAAACCCCCTGAGAAGGACATGAAGTCAAGACCATCAAGAAACAGTAATGAATTTGTATGGAAGAATAGTCCAAAGTTCAACCTCAACATGGTGCACATCTCCCAAGCAGCTACAGGAGATGTTAGGTGGAAGAAGCTGGAGCTGCTAAAGGAGGATCTACAAAAATTCAAATCAAGGGGTCGCTTACATCACTGTAAAAAGATGTCTGAATGTACTCAATACATGACAAGTCCATCGTCCTGTGTGTTATTAGTTGGCTTAGATGAAGATCGGGTCACATCTTAGTAGTGACTGATGAAGAAATCCAGGTCATTCCAAAGAGGTTGCTTTTCCTTGTAACTGTGATAGGTAACTTTATGACATTTTGTACTGCCTGATGTTGTGAAATCCTGTGTGGCTGAAGGCTGAAGATTTCTGGGAATTGCTTGTCTTATTTAGAACACTACATCAGGTTCTCTACACTGGCTATTAGTATGTGACCAAAGACATGCTTATTTGTGGGAATCGCTTGCTCTATCCAGAACCACACTATGACTGCTCCACAGTATGAATCCTTAGGTGTATTTGAAGACGACTGTTACGGGAGAATTTTTTTGCTACATAGAGAGCAGCTGTAAGGTTTCTCTCCAGTATGAATTCTTTTGTAGTTATGAAGGCCACTGCTGTCTGAGAATCGTTTACCACATTCAGGACAACAGTAGGGTTTCTCTCCAGTATGGATTCTGAGGAGTCATTGAAGTTGGCACGTTTGTAAGAATTTTTTCCCACATTCTACACAACCATAAGGTTTCTCACCAGTGTGAATTCTTTTATGGCTACAAAGTGTACTGCTGTCTGAAAATCGTTTATCGCAAAAAGGACAACCATAAGGTTTCTCTCCAGTATGAATCCTGATGTGGCACTGAAGATGGGATTTCCGTAAGAATCTTTTCCCACATTCAGAACAGCAATGAGGTTTCACACCTCTGTGAATTCTTTTATGTTTATGTAAGCTGCTGCTGTGTGAAAATTGTTTCCCACACTGGGCACAACAGTGAGGTTTCTCTCCGGTATGAATTTTCATGTGGCTCTGAAGTTGTCTCACTTGTAAGAACTGTTTGCCACATTCGGTGCAATACGGCTTTTGTTCACTATGACATTTTAAATGTTTATGAAGTCTACCTAAAAATGTGAATCCTTTACCACATTCAGACCAAATGTATTGTTTTTCTCCAGTGTGAATTTTTGCATGTTTCTGAAGACTGCCATTGTGAGAAAATCTTTTGCCACATTTCAAGCAGCAAAAAGGCTTCTCTCCAGTATGGCTTTGTGTGTGCTGCTGAAGAGTGATACTGTCAGAGAATTGCTTGCCACAGTCAGAACAGCTATATGCCAATTCTCCTTTATGGACCTGTGTGTGTTTCTGAAGATTGCTAATGTAAGAGAATCATTTGCCTCATTCAGAGCAGCAAAATGTCTTTTCACTACTGTGGATTCTTGTGTGGGTGTGAAGGTTGCGTAATTGTGAGAATCCTTTACCTCATTCGGGACAGCAATGGGGTTTCACTTCAGTGTGAGTTCTCACATGTCTATGAAGACTCCAACTCTCTGAGAAACATTTACCACATTCAGAACAGCTATGGGGTTTTACATCAGCATGAATGCTTTTATGGCTGCGAAGGCCACTGCTGTTGGAGAATTCATTTGCCACACTCTGGACAACTATAAGGTTTCTCTCCAGTATGAACTCTGAGGTGACACTGAAGATGGCTTATCTCCAAGAACCTTTTCCCACATTCAAAACAACAGCGAGGTTTCTCTCCAGTATGAGTTTGGATATGTCTATTAAGAGCACTGCTGTGCGAGAATCGTTTACCACATTCAGAACAGCAATGAGGCTTTTCTCCAGTGTGAATTCTTATATGCATCTGAAGTTGACTTGTTTCTAAGAACTGCCTGTCACACTCAGTACAACTGTAAGGCTTTTCTCCACTGTGAATTTTTGTGTGCCTCTGCAGCCGGCTTAAAAATGAGAATCCTATACCACACTGAGAACAGGAAAAGCGTCTCTCTCTAGTGTGAATTCTCATGTGTTTCTGAAGATTGCCGTTATGGGAAAATCTCTTGTCACATTCAGAACAGCAATATGGCCTCTCTCCCGTATGAACTCGTGCATGCTGACGAAGACTACTATTGTCAGAGAATCGTTTACCACATTCAGAACAGCTGTAAGGTTTTTCTCCAGTATGGATTCTTGTATGGGTTTGAAGATTGCGAATTTGTGAGAACCTCTTGCCACATTCTAAATAACAGTGAGGTTTCTTCACACTCTGAATTATGGCTCATTTATCCACTTTCTGTTGGTCACCTTTGCCATATCCTACCAGTATTTGTCTGGCAGCAGATAAAGAACTGTGCTGCAAAAAGGCTTGGGTGATGTTCTCTGGTCCTCTTGTTGATTTCTCTATCTTCTTATCATCCTGAAAGACATTCATAGCAAATGAAAATGTGGAGAAGCTGCCATTAGCCAGTAAATCTGAAATAACAGAAACAGTTAAATGTTTTTTAAATACATTAAAATTCTACAAGTAGAATGGTAACACACTGATTGGTTTTGCTACCCACCAATGTGGTGTCATTTTCACCTCGGCCACTGTGTTCAGGTTCTCCTGCCTTCTTTTGAATTTCTCCATCTCCCTTCCATATCATACAGATGTGTCTGCTGTGTTAGTCACCGTTCTGCTGTGACCAAGTGTGCCAGTGTGCCCTGCAGTGGACTGGCATCCAGTTTGACTTTAAGGCTGCCCATTACCTCAGGTTAAAAAATGGATGAATGGAATCTAACAAGTGGAGCTGTGGATTAAGCCAAACTCAAACTCAAGTTTGACTCGTCCATGTTGCCCCCTTGCTCTTACTACGCCTTATTTTCTTGTTGTCCCTCTCATTTCTATCCTCCTTATCATTAGCAGGGCCCTGCAGTGGATATCTCATTTTCTAAAATGCTCTCTGAACTTTGCACGTTATTTACATGTCGGCAAAGGTTTTCATTAGAAGACTTCAGCTCTTCTCCCATATCTCCAAAAACGAGCGGGTTAGGTGAACTGGCACGTAAAGCACTGCAGGGTGTTGATTTTTTTTATTTTTACACCAATCCTGGCTGCTCCCAATAAAGTTCTATTCTGCATTCTACTGGTGTTCTCCCAGCCCTGACCACATTACTGTTTCCCCCTCTAAAAAGGTACATACATTGGTCACACAGCCGAAGCAGATCCTTGAAATACCAAAATCCATGTTGGGTGGAAAACATTTCAGTGAACACTGCCCCTCTGTGTTACATTACAGCCAGGGTTTGTTCCATGGCTAAAGATTACATTTACTGTTATCTTTGTATTATTTCTCATATAAACTTTCTATTAAGTTTGCCGATTATAATTTATTTATGTGCTCTTTCTTTAAATGTGCAGCCATTCTGTGTACACTGTTGGTGGAGCACCAGGAGGTGGGGCCACTCTGACATCACCACTGCTGGCCCCTCCCTCTCTCTTCATTAAGTCTGCCAGCAGTATGACATGCTGGACGTTTCTGGGAGGAAGAAGACCAGGGATACCCGGAGTGCTTTTTGGTGTGCAGCCAGTACTTCCGCCACACTTGGGTGTGTATAACAGGGGCCGCCTCCCTCCATTCGATGGCTGGAGTTGGGAGGAAGAGAGACAGAGCTCAGGAGGAGAGGAGTGGAGTTGGCCTGAAGAGGGGAAGAGGCATTTTGGTAGAGGCCCGAACTTTGGGGTGAAGTGGGTTGTGTGTGAACCTTGTAAATAGTGACTGTGAATAAACAGGTGCTGGGTGATTTAAAACCATGTCTGCATGTCTGTGTCCGGGCCAGTTTCTACACACATCACAAGGCAAAAGTGATGACTAAGTGGCATGGGGATCAGAATATTAAAAGTTTGGACCTGTTCGCCAGGAAACTCCCATTGAGAACCAGTGGTCAGTTCTCAGAACACCGGAGGACAAGCAAAAGCCCACAAATTGTGATCAACTCCAAGCACTGAAAAGGGCCAGAATGGACCACCATTGGTCAGGATTGGGCCCAGAAGTGGATATCCAGCATGGCGGAGTGAACTGCAGAAGTTATGAAGATGAAGGGTGTAAGAGATGGTTGGCAGCTCGAGCCAGCCAGGATGCTCATGAGATGAAAGGATGAGGGGGGCAGGTTTTTGAGGACGCTAGATGGTAGCTTCCCTGGACTGCAACAGTGCCTCAGATTCCCAGAGGGAACTATGGGACAAGGAGTTCGATAATTCAGCCATGCTGGATACCGTGAGTGAATCAGGGGACGCTGTGGGAAAATGGCGGGAGACGAAGTTCTCACCTAGCCTGGAATTACTAGCAGATCACGAGGACGGAAACCCGCAAGTACTTCCAGGCTGAATTCTCCAGAATGACCCGGAAGTGCTGACAGGTCACATGGACAGAAGAGAAGAAGCCCTTCCGGGTCAAGGACTATGTAAAGGACTGTGGAACACCCAGCAGATGAGACGGAGTCAGGAGGAGGTGGACAAAGCTTGCTGGGAGAGGTGGAGGAGAAGAGAAAAAGAGAATGATGTGATTATTGTGGTGCTATTTGATTGTTTATTGTGGCTGTGGTGCTTGGAGGGCACCGTTTAAGAACAATAATTAAAAAATCTTCTTGGTGCTTTTACTCCACATCCTGCATGTCTGTCTGTTTGGATTAAGGGGCAACAGTGACAGTAGCGTCCACAGGATCCACACTGTAAATATTGACTCCTTACAGAAATCTGATGTATCTGCCAATAAAAAGCCATTGAAAATGATTAAATGTTTGCAATCGTTCTTCAGGACATCATAGAAACTTGTTTAAAAAAAATAATAATAATAATAATAACAATCTGATAATGCTAACCCAGCCACACGGGATGCACAAACCAGTGTGTTCTTCTTGTCGGTCCCAAGCCCGGAAAAATGGGGAGGGTTACGTCAGGAAGGGCATCCAGTGTAAAATTTTGCCAAATCAATATGCGGACAACAATACAAATTTCCACACCAGATCGTCAAGCCCCGGGTTAACAACGACTACCACCAGTACTGTTAGCCAACAGGGTGCTGGTGGAAAATGGGCTGAAGAAGGAGAAGAAGAAGAAGAAGAAGAAGAAGAGGGAGACGTGTCTGGAGGAAAGAGGAGAGGAGGAAGGTAAAGAAAGTGGAACTGAGGGTAGGAACATTGAATGTTGACAGTATGACTGGTAAGGAGAGAGAGTTAGGAGATATGATGGAGAGAAGGAAGGTTGATATATTGTGAGTACAAGAGACTAAATGGAAGGAGAGTAAGGTCAGGTGGATCGGAGGGGAATTCAAATTGTTCTATCATGGTGTGGATGGGAGGAGAAATGGAGTAGGAGTTATTCAGAAGGAACAGTATGGACAGAGTGTTTTGGAGGTGAAAAGAGAGTCAGACAAATTAATGATTATGAAGCTGGAAACTGGAGATGTGATGATGAATGTTGTTAGTGCATATGCACCGCAAGATTGGTGTGCAATGGGTGAGAAAGATTTTTGGAGTGAGTTAGATGAAGTGATGAACAGAGAACCCAAGGGACAGAAAGTGGTGATTGGAGCAGATTTCAATGGACATGTTGATGAAAGGAACAGAGGAGACGAGGAGGTGATGGGTAGGTATGGCGTCAAGGAAGGGAATGAAGAAGGTCAGAGGAAAGTGGATTTTGCCAAAGGATGGACATGGCTGTGGTGAATACGTATTTTAAGAAGAGGGAGGAACATAGGGTGACGTACAAGAGTGGTGGAAGATGCACACAAGTAGATGATGTCTTATGCAGAAGAGTCAATCTGAAGGAGATTGAAGACTGCAAAGTGGTGGCAGGGGAAAGTGTAGTTAAGCAGCATAGGATGGTGGTCTGTAGGATGATGTTGGAGATCAAGAAGAGAAAGAGAATGAGGACAGAGCCAAGGATCAAATGGTGGAAGTTGAAAAAGGAAGACTGCAAGGTGGAGTTTAGTGAGGAGGTGAGACAGGAACTGGGTGGCAGTGAAGAGTCACCAGAGAACTGGGAAACTACAGCAGATGTAGTAAGGGTGACAGCAAGAAGGGTGATTAGCATGACATCTGGACAGAGGAAGGAGGAAAAGGAAACCTGGTGGTGGAATGAGGAAATACAGGAGAGTATACAGATGGTGAATAAGAAGTGGGAAAGTCAGAGAGATGCAGAAAGTAGACAGGAGTACAAGGAGATAAGGCACAAGGTGAAGAGAGAGGTGGCGAAGGCTAAAGAAAAGGCTTATGATGAGTTGTATGAGAGGTTGGACACTAAGGAGGGAGAAAAGGGCCAGTGGGCTACAGAGGGGCTGAGATGGGAAAGATGTGCAGCAGGTTAGGGTGATAAAGGATAAAGATGGAAGCGTACTCACAAGTGAGGAGAGTGTGATGAGCGGATGGAAAAACTAATTTCAGAGGCTGATGAATGAAGAGAACAAGAGAGAGAGAAGAGGTTGGATGATGTGGAGATAGTGAATCAGGAAGTGCAACGGATTAGCAAGGAGGAAGTAAGGACAGCGACGAAGAGGATGAAAAATGGAAAGGCAGATGGTCCAGATGACATAACTGTGGAAGCACGGAGGTGTTTAGGACAGGTGGCAGAGGAGTTTTTAACCTTATTGTTTAATGGAATCTTGGACAGTGAGAGGATGTCTGAGGAGTGGAGAAGAAGTGTACTGGTGCTGATATTTAAGAATAAGGGGGATGTGCAGGACTGTAGTAACTACAGGGGGATAAAACTGATGGGCCACAGTATGAAGGTATGGGATTGAGTAGTGGAAGGTCAGTTAAGAAGTGAGGTGATGATTAGTGAGCAGCAGGATGGTTTCATGAGAAGAAAGAGCACCACAGATGAAATGTTTACTCTAAGGGTGTTGATGGAGACGTTTAGAGAAGGCCAGAAAGAGTTGCATTGTGTCTTTGAGGACCTGGAGAAAGCAAATGACAGGGTGCCTGAGAGGAGCTGTGGTATTGTATGAGGAAGTCAGGAGTGGCAGAGAAGTACATAAGAGTTGTATAGGATATGTAAGAGGGAAGTGTGACTGTGGTGAGGTCTGCAGTAGGAGTGACTGAGGTGGGATTACATCAGGGATTGGCTCAGAGCCCTTTCTTATTGTCAATGGTGATGGACAGGATGACAGACGAGATTAGACAGGATTCCCCGTGGACTGTGATGTTTACTGATGACATTGTGATCTGTAGCGAGAGTAGGGAGCAGGTTGAGGAGACCCTGGAGAGGTGGAGATATGAGAGAAGAGGAATGAAGGTCAGTAGGACCACCAAGACAGAATACATGTATGTGAATGAGAGGGAGGTCATTGGAATGGTGAGGATGAGGGAGTAGAGCTGGTGAAGGTGGAGGAGTTTAAATACTTGGGATGAACAGTACAGAGTAATGGGGATTGTGGAAGAGAAGTGAAAAAGAGAGTGCAGGCAGGGTGGAGTGGGTGGAGAAGAGTGTCAGGAGTGATTGGTGACAGACGGGTATCAGCAAGAGTGAAAGGGAAGGTCTACAGGACTGTAGTGAGACCAGCGATGTTATATGAGCTGGAGACGGTGGCACAGGAGACAGAGCTGGAGGTGGCAGAGTTAAAGATGCTAAGATTGGCATTGGGTGTGATGAGGATGGACAGGATTAGAAATGAGGACATTAGAGGGTCAGCTCAGGTAGGATGGTTGGGAGACAAAGTCAGAGAGCTGAGATTGCGCTGGTTTGGACATGTGCAGAGGAGAGATGCTGGGTATACTGGGAGAAGGATGCTAAGGACAGAGCTGCCAGGGAAGAAGAGGAAGGCCTAAGAGAAGGTTTATGGATATGGTGAGAGAGGACATGCAGGTGATGGGGCTGACAGAAGAAGATGGTGAGGACAGAAAGATATGGAAGAAGATGATCCACTGTGGCAACCCCTAACAGGAGCAGCTGAAAGAAGAAGAAGAAGAATCTGAAAACGCTGAAACAGCAAAGCTTGCAGAACACAACATTTGTGTCACGGCCAAAACTTTTGGCCAATGCTACACAAGCTACTGAATTGTGGGGGTGCACTTACTTTTTCACACACTTATCCATTTTGCCTTCGTTTCTGTTACATCAGTAATGTCACGGTGGAATCAGTTGTGTCTTCTTTTACTCTCGAGGTTAGGACTGAACTCATTTTAGAACCTGCTAAGGACCTGATGATTTTTTTTTTTTTTGTAATGTCCCGATACACAAAACCACAGAACTGTAAGGGGAGGGGGGGGGGGGGGGGTACTTTCTTTTTCACAGAACTGTTCTTTCCAACATGTGGTGCACTGCAGTCATTAACGCTGAGGTCCACTTTGCTCAATTAGATAATCCTAGCCATCCTGGACGGGTAGCACAGCTGGCACCTGTATAAAACTGCTTGGTATGTTTTAATTTAATATTCACTGAACTTAGTCCTGGAATTTCTGCATTGACCCCGAAATATAGAAATTGGGTAATAAAAGCGGATTTAATGAGGCCAGAAGTCCAACTAAAAACAGAAGGGCATTGGAAGAAAAACCTGCAGCCACAAGGGGTCCCCACAAGGACTGAGTGTGGGAACAGCTGGGCACAAGAGACACAGAGGTGGCAAAGTAAACTGAAACGATCCGCACAAGAGCAACGGTAAACTTTGATTTCGCAAGCTGAAAGGTGCTGACGTACTTCAAAGTCTAAGCGTCTTTCAAACGGGCTTATATTAAAACTTGAGTTAAAACTCGGCAAAATCTCACTCTCTGCCGTTCAACCCCATCAATGACTGGTGGATTCTGCTCTTCACATTCATTACAGTTTCACCTTCATGGATTGTGTCTAAGAGCAACTCCAGTATTTTTCACAATCTAATAAATAATTAATTAAATAAATAAAGCACTGGACGTGTATGAAAGGCATGTAGTAGAGCGGTAGATAAGGATTTGGACTACAAAACCCAGAGGCTGTGTGTTTAAATCCCACTGCTGACACCACGAGTGAGTCACTTCACCTGCCTGTGCGCCAACCGGGAAATGCAAAAGGAATTCAAATGGCTCTCATCCAACAACACTGGACAATCAGTCTAATATTAAGCAATGATACGAGGGCTAAGAAAGGCACTATATAATATCTAGATAGACATGCAGGTGGTGTATAGTTATTGAGGCTTCAGACGCTGAAATTGTGTTTTTCAGATCCCACTACTGACACCATGAATGAGTCACTTCACCTGCCTGTGTGCCAATTGGGACACACAAAAGGAATAGTAATGGACTCTAATCCCAGAAAATTACATTTTAAAACATCAGTCTATGACTAAGCAATAATAAAAAGATAAGAAAAACACTCAGTAATATCTAGATAGATATGTAGGCAATGCAGTGTGGTGTAGTGGCTAAGGCTTTGGACTTCAGACCCTGAGACTGTGTCAAATCCCACTGCTAACACCACGAGTGAGTCACCTCACCGGTCTGTGCACCAACTGGGTAACACAAAAGGAACGTAACTGACTCTCATCCAAGGCAAATGACAACATATTAAACAATGATAAGATGACTAGGAAAGGCACTATATAATATCTAGACAGACATGCAGGCGGTGGGGTGTATAGTTATTTACTCTTTTGACTTCAAACGCTGAAACTGTGTTTTATTAAATCCCACTGCTGACACAGTGAATGAGTCACTTCACTGGTCTGTGTGCCAATTGGGAAACACAAAAGGAATAGTAATGGACTCTTATCCCAGAAAAATTACATTTTAAAACATCCATCCATCCATTTTCCAACCCGCTGAATCCAAACACAGGGTCACGGGGTTCTGCTGGAGCCAATCCCAGCCAACACAGGGCACAAGGCAGGAACCAATCCTGGGCAGGGTGCCAACCCACTGCAGGACACACACAAACACACCCACACACCAAGCACACACTAGGGCCAATTATAGAATCGCCAATCCACCTAACCTGCATGTCTTTGGACTGTGGGAGGAAACCGGAGCGCACGGAGGAAACCCACGCAGACCCAGGGAGAACATGCAAACTCCACGCAGGGAGGACCCGGAAAGCGAACCCGGGTCCCCAGGTCTCCCAACTGCAAGGCAGTAGCGCTACCCACTGCGCCACCGTGCCGCCCCATTTTAAAACATCAATCTATTATTAAGCAATAATAAAATAGATAGGAAAAAAATCAATAATATCTAGATAGATAGGTAGGCAGTGCAGTGTGGTGGTTAAGGCATTGGACTTCAGACCCTGAGATTATGTATTTAAATCCCACTACCGACACCATGAGCGAGTCACTTCACCTGCCTGTGCGCCAACTGGGAAATGCAAAAAGAACGTAACAGACTCTCATACAAGGCAAACAACAACACTGGACAGTCCGCCTGATATTAGGCAATGATAAGATGACTAGGAAAGGCACTATATAATGTTTAGATAGATATGCAGGTGGTGGGGTGTAAAGATATTTAGGCTTTGGACTTCAAGCCCTGAAACTGTGTGTTCAAATCCCACTACTGACACCATGAATGAGTCATTTCACCTGCCTGTGCAGCAACTGGGAAACACAAAAGGAACGTAACAGACTCTCATACAAGGCAAACAACAACACGGGACAGTCCGTCTGATATTAAGCAAAGATACATTGGCTAGGAAAGGCACTATATACTATTTAGACAGACATGCAGGCAGTGGGGTGTATAGTTATTTACGCTTTTGAGTTCAAATGCTGAAACGGTGTTTTATTAAATCCCACTACTAACACCATGAATAACTTCACTGGTCTGTGCGCCAATTGAGAAACACAAAAGGAATGTAATGGACTTATCCCAGAAAAAGTACATTTAATAAGTCAGTCTATTATTAAGCAGTAATACAATAGATAGGAAAAGCACTCAGTATTATCTAGATAGATATGTAGGCAATGCAGTGTGGTGGTTAAGGCATTGGACTTCAGATCCTGACATTATGTATTTAAATCCCACTACTGACACCATGAGCGAGTTACTTCATCTGCCTGTGTGCCAAATGGGAAATGCAAAAGGATCATAACAGATTCTCATCCAAGGCAAATGACAACATTGGACAGTCCATATGATATTAGGCAATGATACGAGGGCTAGGAAAGGCACTATATAATGTCTAGACAGACATGCAGGCGGTGGGGGTGTTTTGGAATGTTTTGGAATTCCAACCCTGAGATTGTGGGTTCAAATCCCACTCCTAACACCACGAGTGAGTCACTTCACCTGCCTGTGAGCCAATTGGGAAACACAAAAGGAAAAATGTCATTTAAAAATGTCAATCTATTATTAAGCAATAATAAAACAGATAGGGAAAGCACTGTATAATATCTATATAGATCCAGGTATGTAGGCCGTGCAGTGTAGTGGTTAAGGCTTTGGGCTTTCAAACCCTGAGGTTGTGGGTTCACATCCCACTACTGACACCACTGCGTGACCCTGAGCAAGTCACTTCACCTGCCTGAGCGACAATTAGAAAAAGAAAAGGAAACAATGGTTTTACAAAGGATGAAAGCATCAGCCAAATACAGTTACAGTAATAATAAGAAAAATAATAATTCTGGATTAGTGCATACCCCCAACCTCTCCTCTCTTTACCTACAACAGACAGAGAGACTTAAATTCTTAGGGTGCAAAATTAACTTTTTTTTCTTTTGTTATAGTAAAAAAAGGACATTACATGTCAATGCTATAGCTCACCAAAGTTCTGCCCGAGGTGCCTGCCTCATCTCCTTACCAAGCCCAACAGTGTTTTGGTGGGTGGGAAGGAGACTGACATATTATTGTGGAGGGAACCCCGCGCTCTGAGTCTGCGCTCAGTGAAACTCGTTAAATAAAAATAAATAAACGGAAAAGCGTAACTCGGCCTAAAAACGAGCCTCACACAGACAGCAGATCAGACCTTCTTCTGTTTCATCTGCGTGAAGCGTTTGATTCCGTTACTCCCGGCCTTCTCACTTACTGCCTGGACCTTTCTGGCAGTGCCTTGAGTTGATTTCATTCACCCACCCTGTCAATATTCAAGAACTTGGGGGTTCACATCAGGTGCACGGAGGAATTGGAGATAAAAGGGGTGAGCAGACTCTTTGGACACTGCACTCCTGTAACGTGGACAGTGACATCCTTTACAGGTCTTCTGTATCTGTGATGACCAGCGTTCCTTCACTGACCATACTGCTATGGCGTCTCGGTCTTGCAGAGTCCCTCCACACAACATCGTCAACATCAGACCGTATCTGACTGAACACACAGCACATCTGCTCCAGGCTTTGGTCTCATCACATCTGGACAACTATAACTGTCTCTGTTGGCCTGTATCACCAAGCTGATTGAGATGATCCAAAATGCAGTGACACATCTGGTCTGGACGCACGTCACTCCTCCCTCATCACTACATTGGGACCATCTAGTGACACGCGTTCAGTTCAAATCCTGGCTGCAGTCCTACAGAGTAGTCAGAGGGTCTGCCTATCAATCTGCCTAATGGTGTACTTCATATTTATCTAAACTATCTATCTAATATATAGCGCCTAACATTTGTGTCTGTCCACCCACTTACTATATGATGTCCATCTGGTATACAGTGCCTAATATATCAATCTATTAAATAGTGCCTTTCATGTCTATGTGTATGTCATTTAGCATATTTCATATTTATCAATTATATAGTGCCTTTCATCCATCTATCTATCTATTAATTATATATTGCCTTTCATCTATCTATCTATCTATCTATCTATCTATCTATCTATCTATTAATTATATAGTGCCTTTCATCTATCTATCTATCTATCTATCTATCTATCTATCTATCTATCTATCTATCTATCTATTATATAGTGCCTTTCATCCACCTATCTATTAATTATATAGTGCCTTTCATCTATCTATCTATTAATTATATAGTGCCTTTCATCCATCTATCCATTAATTATATAGTGCCTTTTATCTATCTATCTATCTATTATATAGTGCCTTTTATCTCTCTATCTATCTATCTATCTATCTATCTATCTATCTATCTATCTATCTATCTATCTATCTATCTACAAATATTCACATCAATCTCATACTCTACTGCAGAAGTGCTACTCACATGTTTCTCCTATAAAATGTTAAAATGCAAATATGGATTTCACTTGAATGAATACTCTTCCATTTTTATCTCTCAGCTTATGCAAACCAGGATTTTTCCCGAGACTCGCCAGCAGTCCGGTCCCTGGGCCAGTAGGTTTATGCAGAGGCACAGGGTCTGTAGGTGTCTCTCTTTAAGTGCTTCATCATTGTCTCTCTTTCTTTTTCTCTCTCTCTCTCTCACCCTCTACATGGAGTCTCAGTATGGCTCCGCCTCTTCTAACAGCGTCTCCATCCAGCCATCCATTTTCCAACCCGCTGAATCCAAACACAGGGTCACGGGGGTCTGCTGGAGCCAATCCCAGCCAACACAGGGCACAAGGCAGGAACCAATCCTGGGCAAGGTGCCAACCCACCACAGGGCACACACAAACACACCCACACACCAAGCACATACTCGGGTCAATTTAGAATTGCCAATCCACCTAACCTGCATGTCTTTGGACTGTGGGAGGAAACCCACGCAGACACGGGGAGAACATGCAAACTCCACGCAGGGAGGACCCGGGAATCGAACCCAGGTCTCCTAAATGCGAGGCAGCAGCGCTACCACTGCGCCACCCTAACAGCGTCTCTCTCACCCGTATTTTTTTTAAAGCTCCAACCTTTCTTATGCTTGTGCTCTCTCTCTCTTATTAGGCCCCACCCATTGTGACATCTCTTGTTTTTTCTCTCTCACTCATTTTTATTCAGACTCTGCCTCTTCGCTCTCTCAGGCTCCACCCTTTCTTACGCTCATGCTCTCTCTCTTACTAGGTTCCGCCCATTGTGACATCGCTTGTTTTCTCTCTCTCTCTCGCTCAATTTTATTCAGACTCCGCCTCTTCACTCTCTCAGGCTCCGCCCTTTCTTGTACTGGCTCTCTTTTTCACTCTCTCTCGTTTCAGGCTTCACCCATTCTGACACACCTCTTGTTCTCTCTCTCTTTCCAGGCCCCGCCCCTTGTCTCTCTCCTAGGTCCACATTACCCCACTAGAACTTTCATGCCAAGTATGCCCCTGCTTGTTTGTAACTTCATACAGGACTTTGAACACATGAATAAGGTTGAACAATTAAAATGAATGACACTGCCATGTGTGTGATGCTTTAGATAGATAGATAGATAGATAGATAGATAGATAGATAGATAGATAGATAGATAGATAGATAGATAGATAGATAGATACTTTATTAATCCCAATGGGAAATTCACATTCTTCAGCAGCAGCATTTATTGTCACTCTTACAAAAGACAGCCCACACGTAACGGCCTCCTACTTTGTGGGCTACGCTACTAAGCATGGAAAGAAAAGTATCAGTGATACCAGCAAGACCTTGAACCCCATTTTCTTTTTAGCTCCTCGCAATGCAATCCTGACTTAAACCTGCAGGCCTCATCAAGTACTCAGGAGTTCTGGAACTGCACATCTCACCTCATTTAGAAAGCTTGACGTTTCACGTCTTTGCTGCAGGGATGGGCTCCAGCACCCTGTGGCCTCTGAAATACTTTAGGTGCCTGCAGGATGAGGATGGAGATTATGGGGTGACCTGACTGAAGTGTTTAAAATGATGAAGGGAATCAAAGATGGGGATTTTAAAATATGTTCATCAAGAACACGGGGACGCCGGTGGAAACTTGTGCAGGGGAAAATGTCACACAAACATTAGGAGGGGACGCGCAGACACAGGGAATGAGTGACCAAGTCGTGTGGTGGACTGTCAAACTTTCGGGATCCTCAAAAGTCGACTTGATGTTTTTTTGGAGGAATCTGATGGACGGAATGAAAATATCTTAATGTTCTGATTTCTAAATGACACAAACGGCAGTGTCGTTTTAGAAACATGTTTGACCAATTTCTGTCCTTTGGTTTCAAAACAGGGTCAGCAGCAGGGTTTGAGGTCCCCCCCCCTTCTCTCACGTGAGATGGCATTGGTGGGACGCTGAGTGTCAAACTCCATGATCCTGGGGGAGCCGCATAGCACAACAATGGCCCAGAAGTCTTCATGGGCTCACTTCTACAAAACTAATGAAGCGGCTCAGGCATTAAGAGCTGCAATATTTCGGAGCTACGATTATCCAAAAACGTGTCACGTGGTCCTATAAAACGTTTGCATAATCTGTGCATTTGGAATCACTTCTTAAGAATCCTGATAATGGAAAATGACCACAGTTTTTAACGCCCAGTTCATCAAAGAAAGGACAATCCTGCAAATATAGGTTGGTCCAGATCTAACTATGCAACTTTTAATGCAATGCAGTGCAATAATTGTATAGTTAGATCTGTTTGCCACATCTGTATTGTGACTCTGTGCATAAACTTTACGTGATTGTCAATAAAAGCCTTTGAAACTTCTGAACTTCAGTCTACCAGAGAAACATCTGACACAAAGATCTCAAAACACGGAAGCAGCACACTTGGTGAACACCAACACTTGGGTCACTCTCCAAACGTTTGGGCCCCGACTGTAGGTAAGTAAGTGCAGTAAAACCTCAATTAGCCAGCAGGGATGGTTATGAGAAAAGACGGATAACAGAACAGCTGCGTTAACTCTTTGAGGGCAGAACATTTTTTCCCCCATAACGCACACAGAGTAAGGGTTTCGCACAGAAATCGACAGAAGACGTCCATCACTGCGTGCTGTGGTCGTCAGTGTACCCGTAGTCATTTTAATTGGCGGTCCTCTCCGAGGAGCATCAGAACACCACCATCAGATGGGGTCCGATCAGCCGCCCATTTCTTTGCAATCACTTGTATCAAAAAAAAAATCAACGACGATAACATGCAAAAAAAAAAAAAACATCACCCGTGGAGTATTTTCCGTTAACACGTTTGCGTTGATCTCTTGCCAGATGTTGAGGACATATTTTTCACCATTGTTTGCTGACACGAGTGCAGGTTAAAATCGAATGCAAACTAACTCTCCATCTGGCAAAGAGTAATGGTGGGTTTTTTCCCTCCGTTTACCTACCATTGCCACCTTCAACCCCTTCTTTTGACAAATGTCGCCCCTGGAAGAGATAAAAATGACATGCAGTAGATTGGCTTAGTGAATGGGGAAATTTATTTACAAAAGAACCTCCAAAATATTAACAAAATCAATTCATTTCTAAAATATTGTAATGACCAGCATAATAAGCAAACACCACTCAGCGGTGCTGGAGTTTTCTTCATTTTCCTTGGAGTCTTCAATCGGCTCCCCTGTCCTATACTTCATTATGTGAGATCTCCAAAGCAATCAGAGAAAGCTTTCCTTACCAGTCATCATCTCACATTCCGTCTTCTTTATACTACAAACACTTCCCTTTCCCTTCTCCTGTCACTCATCTCCTAAGAGGCGTGTCCACCCCCGTCCGGACACGAAGCTCCTCCCCCAGTCCAGCATGTCACAAGCTGCCTGCACGTCACAGTAAAGCAGTCCTGGAGGGCCCCAGTGGCTGCAGGTTTTCATTCTAACCCTGTTCTTAATTAGTGACCTGTTTTTGCTACTAATTAACTTTTAATTGACTTGTTTTTAAGATTTGTTCCCCTGAATTTCCTCATACATCCTCTGAATTGCTTCCTTTCTTTCCTTAAATGGCTACCAAACAGAAATGAATTGTGAAGTGAGGGAGCCAACAGAAGACCAACGAAGTCAGGGCGTCAAACTCCAACCAGTTGCTTAATTAGGCGCCGATGCTCGCCGTTAATTAAACCCATTCTTTAATTCCATGGCTCGTTGCTGCTCTCATTGTGCAATAGCAGACATTTATAAAAATTTGCCCTTTTCTAAGAGCACTGTTAAAATGTTTTGTGGACCTGAGCCAGATCAGCATTCCTGAGACCTTCACCTTTCTTTATATTTAGATCTTGTATGATGGACACAGTTTGCTGATCATGTTTTGGCTCATTTTATATCTTATTATTGTTTGGCAGCTAATTAAGGAAAAAGAAACAAGGGGCCGGACTCTTCAAGAGCAAGTGAAATAAAAGTAATTCAAAAGAAATTAAGTAATTCAGGGAGATCTGGGGACCTGGGTTCGCTTCCCAGGTCCTCCCTGCGTGGTAGTTTGCATGTTCTCCCCGTGTCTGCGTGGGTTTCCTCCCACAGTCCAAAGACATGCAGGTTAGGTGGATTGGCGATTCTAAATTGGCCCTAGTGTGTGCTTGGTGTGTGGGTGTGTTTGTGTGTGTCCTGCAGTGGGTTGGCACCCTGCCCAGGATTGGTTCCTGCCTTGTGCCCTGTGTTGGCTGGGATTGGCTCCAGCAGACCCCCATGACCCTATGTTCGGATTCAGCGGGTTGGAAAATGGATGGATGGATAGATAAAGCAATTCAGAGGAAGTGTGAAGAAATTCAGGGGAACAAATCTTAAAAACAAGTCAATTAAAATGAATACAAAACACAAAAGCAAGTCACTAATTAAGAAAAGGGTTAAAATGAAAACCTTGCAGCCACAGGTGCCCTCCAGGACCGGAGTTGGGGACCCCCGCACTAAAGCAACAAAACACCAACATAACAGAATGTGATCTGATCGTAGTTTTGTAAAATTTGACTTGCTTGTAAGGAATGTTATTTGCTTTTAATAAATTCAATGAAATGCTTTTAATAAAAAAGAAAACAACAATGCAGAAGAACATTAACATTAATGTAGAAGCACATTACCGTCGGTGGTTTCCGTTTCCGACACGTTTTTCAGTTTTGTCGGCATCCCGCTTTATCTCGTTCACCGTCGTTCTTCCTACTCCTTAAATTGGAACAGTACTTTGTCCTCACAGGTGGCGCAGTGGTAGTGCTACTGCTTTGCAGTAAGGAGACTGTGGAAGATTGTGGGTTCGCTTCCCGGTCTTTCAGACCATTTTCTTCTACTTTTTAATATAGAAATAATGATAGAAAACACTCATGAGAAGCATATTGTTAAAAAACGCTTCTTTGACTCATCAGCAACTTTAAAACTTACAAACATTCTAACCAATCATTCCGTTTATAGTGCCAACTATAATAGCGAGGAGAATGTAAATAGTAAGGTGGAAAGATTTAATACTAAAGTGAGGGCTGCTGTTGACATAGTTGCACCTGAAAAGACAGTTAAAAAATCTTCTAGCATTGTTATACCTTGGAAGACCCAAAGAGTGTCTGATTTAAAGAGAACATGCCGTAGAGCTGAGCGTAAATGGAGGAAGACTAAACTAACTATTGACTATGAGATATTAAAAGTTAAAATAACAGAATACAATAACACAGTCCATCTTGAGAGGCGCTGCTATTTCTCTAAGATTATAAATAACAATGCTAGTAATCCCAGAGTCTTATTTTCGATGATTGATCGTCTGTTAAACCCAGGTAACTCAAAGGAATGCATCCTAAGTACTTCAAGTAAAACCTGTGAGTCTATCGCTGCATTTTTCAATCAAAAAATTAATGATATTAGAAATAACATAGTATATCTCCCCAACACTAAGGATCCCCCGAAACCCCAGTACTCCATAATAAATAAATTAGAGTCTTTCACTAGGATAGATTTACCTGATTTACATAAAATAATTTCTCAAATGAAACCATCCACCTGTGCCCTTGACCCAATACCAACAAATTTTTTCAAAGAAGTATCGGGTGTGCTTATTGATAATGTTCTTGACATAGTAAATTCGTCATTAGATACGGGGGTCTTCCCAGACTGTCTTAAGACTGCGGTAATTAAACCCCTACTTAAGAAAAATAATCTCGACCCCTCTTCTCTTGAAAATTATAGACCCATCTCTAACCTGCCTTTCTTAAGTAAAATTCTAGAGAAGGCAGTCATTATACAGTTAAATGAGCACCTCAATAAACATGCTATTCTTGATAAATTTCAGTCAGGTTTTAGAACAAATCACAGCACAGAAACTGCACTCGTTAAAGTAGTTAATGACTTGTGGGTAAATGCAGACAGAGGCCATTTATCTGTTCTCATCCTCTTAGATTTGAGTGCTGCATTTGACACTATTGATCATAATATTCTTAAGAATCGCCTTAGTCAATGGGTGGGCCTCTCTGGCAGTGTCTTAAACTGGTTTGAATCCTACCTGGCAGGGAGAAAATTCTTTGTTAGTTGTGGTAATTATAACTCAAAGACACATGATATCCTATATGGTGTTCCACAAGGCTCTATCCTGGGTCCGCTGCTCTTCTCAATCTACATGCTTCCATTAGGTCAGATTATCTCGGGACATAACGTGAGCTACCACAGCTATGCTGATGACACACAGCTGTATTTATCAATAGCACCTGATGACCCCAAATCTCTTGATTCGCTAACACAATGTCTAACCTGTATCTCAGAATGGATGAATAGTAACTTTCTCAAATTAAATAAAGAAAAAACCGAAATCTTAGTGATTGGCAATAATGGATACAATGAGGCTATTAGAAATAAACTGGATGCATTAGGATTAAAAGTCAAATCGGAGGTAAAAAGCTTAGGGGTAACCGTTGATTGTAATCTGAATTTTAAATCGCATATTAATAAAATCACTAGGACAGCATTTTTTCACCTAAGGAACATAGCAAAAGTTAGACCTCTTATATCATCGAAAGATGCAGAGAAATTAGTTCATGCGTTTGTCTTTAGTCGGCTAGATTACTGTAATGCACTCCTCTCAGGACTACCCAAAAAAGACATCAATCGTTTGCAGTTAGTGCAGAATGCAGCTGCTAGAATCCTTACCAGGAAAAGAAAATCCGAACACATTTCTCCAGTTTTGATGTCACTACACTGGTTACCTGTGTCATTCAGAATTGACTTTAAAATTCTGCTTATGGTTTATAAAGCTTTAAATAATCTCGCCCCGTCTTATATATCGGAATGTCTGACACCTTATATTCCAAATCGCAACCTCAGATCCTCAACTGAGTGTCTCCTTAGAATTCCAAGAGCAAAACTTAAAAGAAGTGGTGAGGCGGCCTTCTGCTGTTATGCACCTAAAATCTGGAATAGCCTGCCAGTAGGAATTCGCCAGGCTAATACAGTGGAGCACTTTAAAAAACTACTGAAAACACATTACTGTAACATGGTCTTCTCATAACTTCACTGTAATTTAATCCTGATACTCTGTAAATCCAATTCATTATAATAACTATTCATTCAAAATTTGTACTAACCCCTACTCTCTCTTCTGTTTCCTTTTCCGGTGTCCTATTGGTGGTGGCTTGTGCCACCACCATCTACCCAAAGCACCATGATGTTCCAACAATGATGGATGGATTAAAAGCCAGAAGTCTGTATAACCATCAGCATAAAGTGACTCTGTGAGAACCCTAACTACAAAGAGGACTATTTCATTTATGTTAGGTAGAATGCCCAAAGGGGACTGGGCGGTCTCGTGGCCTGGAACCCCTGCAGATTTTATTTTTTTCTCCAGCCTTCTGGAGTTTTTTTTTGTTTTTTCTGTCCACCCTGGCCATCGGACCTTACTCCTTTTTATGTTAACTAAGGTTGTCTTATTTTAATTTCTTATTTGTCTTTTATTCTTCTTTTCTTCATTATGTAAAGCACTTTGAGCTACTTTTTGTATGAAAATGTGCTATATAAATAAATGTTGTTGTTGTTGTTGTTATTGAGAAAATCGCTATATAAATGTAATGAATTATTATTACTTGAAGCGCTTTTGTCATTTCGTAAGCGTTTACCAAGTTCCATTTTTGTGACAATTCCAACACCACACACAAATGTTCATTGGCCACAACAACAATGTATAGCAGTTTCATTATAACAAAAAGAGAGAAAAGCTAGGAAATGCTATTGAAGTTATGTAACTGACACTGTGATTTCAAAATGCGGCAGGACACGTGCTGCTGGGGAAGAACATTTCATGCTAGCGAAAGGGAGAGGTTGTCCCAATGTGCAGAGCTTGCAGTAGTAATAGGTAGACTCTGGGGTGCCCAATATTAATGTAGACTGAAGGTTAATCGAGTGACGTATAATCGATGTTTTACTGTAACTGGCTCTTGTCTTGTTGGATGACAAAGATCTTAGTGACTGACAACATCAGGCCAGCAAATCTGGATGATCCTTCTCAGATAGGCGTTAATACACGCATGGAACTTTTGAGAGGTGGCTGCTGTTGTCCTATGTGTTTCAGCTTAACTTCGCGTTGGAATTGATGAGCCTCATCTTGGTGGTGATGGACACATCCCTAACACACACACACAGCTTCAGCAGGAGAAGAGATGCTCTTGCCTTGCTGATCCTGGCTCTAACATTGGCATCCATCCCACCTTGCTTGTCAACGGTGCTCTCAAGTTGGTGATGTGCTCCACCATTTTGGTACGTGTGTACACAATGTCTCCTCCCACACAGTCAGGGCATCAATGTTTTGTTACACTGTCTGGTTAATCCGATATTTTATAGGAAGCTGCAGACTTTATGGTTTTTAATATTTTCAAGACATATTAAGCTATTCTGCTGGGTCCGACTGCGCACAGGCTTCTTGCCAATAGGATTTGACAGACTGCGATGCACTTGTTTCTACAGCGTGGATTTTCTTGTGTGTCTTCAGATTTCCAATTTGTGAGAATTTCTTTTTTACTGCATTCAGAACAAGAGTACGGTTTCTCACCCGTGTGACCAGTTGAATGTGCTTTCAGTTAGCTTCTACGTGGGAATAGTTTGCCACACTCCAAACAGCAATATGGTCTTTATCCTGTGTGAGTCCTTTTGTAGTTTTGAGGATCTCCAAGCTGTGCAAACCATTTACCCCCTACAGAACAGTAATGTGGCTTCTGTCCCTTGTGAATTCTGGTATTCATCTTAAGATAGCTTAAGCATAAGAATCATTTACCACATTCTGAACAGTAACGCTCTAGTGTGAATTCTTGTATGGTTGTGTAGATAGCTTCATTTTGAGAATCTTTTGCCACATTCAGAAAGGCACTGAAGCTTTTTTCCAGTGTAAACACATGAATGCAAATTCAGATTGCTATTTGTGATAACCATTTCACACATTCAAAACAGTTGTATGACTTCTCACCAGTGGGCATCCTTGAATGTTCCTGAAGAACAGAAAGTCAAGAAAACTATTTGACACTTTCAGAGATTTTTCATATGTGCCTGAATGAGACTTATGGAAGAGAATAGTTTGCCACATTTAGAACAGCAGAATAGCTTTTCTTCAGTCTGAATTCTTGAGTGTTTTTGAAGATCACTGAAAAATGAGAATCGTTTACCATACTGTGAACAACAATGAGGTTTATGCCCAGTCTGAATTATCTTATATGTATTAAAGTTTCCAATTGGTGAAAATCTTTTTCCACATTCAGAACAGTAATATGGCTTCTCACCTGTATGAACACTATGTGCCTAAGTTGGCTAATGTATGAAATTGTTTTGCTGCATTCTGCACAATAATATGGCTCTTACCCTGTGTAAATTCACTTGTGCTTTTGAAGATAGGCAAACTGATCGGCACATTCAGAAGACAAACGTGGGTTTTCTGAAATAACTTTTTGTGTGTCTTAAGATGGTTTGTTTGTGAGAAGCAGTTACCACATTCAGCACATAAAAACAGCTTTTATCCAGAGTGAGTATGTGCATGACTATGAAGATGACTTATTTCTGAGAATCGCTTCCCACATTCAGAACAACAATGAGGCTTTTCTCCTGCGTGAATAGTTGAGTGTTTTTTAAGATATCTTATTTGTGAGAATCGTTTTCCACATTCAGAACAACAAAATGGCTTCTCTCCTGTGTGAATTCGTTTGTGACTCTGAAGATGACTTATTTGTGAAAATTGTTTGCCACATTCTAAACAGCTGTATGGCTTCTCACCAGTGTGTATTCTTTGATGTTTTTGAAGATCACCAAGTTGAGAAAACCGTTTGTCACATTCAGAACAGCAATGAGGCTTTTCTCCAGTGTGAATTCTCAAGTGTCTCTTAAGGTGACATAAGTGAGAGAACCGTTTTCCACATTCAGAACAGCAGTGTGGTTTATCTCCAGTATGGATTTTTAAGTGACTATGAAGTTTGGACATTAGAGAAAATCGTTTGCCACATTCAGAGCAGCAATGAGGCTTATTTCCAGCATGAATGTGTGCATGAAGTTTAACAGTGCTTATTTGAGAGAATCTTTTCCCACATTCAGAACAGGAATATGGTTTTTCTCCAGTGTGAATTCGTCTGTGATTTTGAAGATCTTTCAGCCATGAGAAACATTTGCCACATTCCGAACAGCAATATGGCTTCTCACCAGTGTGAATTCGTTTGTGACTCTGAAGATTGCTAATCTGTGAAAATCGTTTACCACATTCTAAACAGCTGAATGGCTTCTCACCAGTGTGTATCCTTTGATGTTTCTGAAGATCACCCAGTTGAGAAAACCGTTTGTCACATTTAGAACAGCAATATGGCTTTTCCACAGTGTGAATGCGTTTGTGTTTCTGAAGGTAGGCAAACTGAGCAAATTGTTTGCCACATTCAGAACATGAATGTGGCTTTTCTTCAGAGTGAATTTTTTTGTGTGTATTAAGATGGCTTATGTGCGAGAAGCATTTACCACATTCAGAACAAGTATATGGCTTCTCTCCAGTGTGCACACTTGTATGTCTTTTAAGATTACTTATTTGCGAGAACCGTTTGCCACATTGAGAACAACAAAATGGCTTCTCTCCAGTGTGAGTTCGTTTGTGACTGTGAAGATGGCTAATTTGTGAAAATCGTTTGCCACATTCTGAACAGCAATGAGGTTTCTCTCCATTGTGAATTTTAATGTGTTTTTCAAAATCACACTCGTCAAAGAATTGTTTGTTGCATTCAGGACAGCAATGTGGCTTCTTTTCTTCATGTACACTCTGGAAATCTTCAATATTAGAGTTAGGTTTTTCTCCACTCTCCTGGGAGATATCTAAAAGCACTGGAGCAGGCATTTCCATCTGCTGGTGAGTGTTGATGATTTCTGGTCTTGATTGTGTACTACTGTCTGTTGGGAAGATATTTTGGAAAGAGGCTGGTATTATACCATTTGACCCAAACATCAATTCTGTTGTATTTTTATCATAGAGCTTCTTTCCAAATCTGTGCTGTGGAAAATTCTGAGCAACTGTTGTTGGGGATAAGTAGCCACAATCTTGAAAATCTGTATAAAAAAAAAAATAATAATAATAATTAACCTATTGATAGTGACCCAAGACATATCAGTATAAAGATCTATCTATCTATCTATCTATCTATCTATCTATCTATCTATCTATCTATCTATCTATCTATCTATCTATCTATAGCACAGCATGTTCTGACAACATGTTCAGAATGTCACAATCTCTTTGCCCAATTCCCCTATCTTCAAAAACAAACAAATCACACAAGGAGAAAGTTATATCATCTTTTAGAGTGAAGGAAAAGATTGAGGACACACTTTACTGTTCAAAATGTGGCAAAATATTCTCCCATATTAGACCTATTACAACAAAAGTAAGCATTTATACTTGGGAGAAGCCATATTGCAGTTTTGAGTATGGAAATAAAAAAATGCAGACATTAGCAATTTTAAGACACATGTAACTGCTTATACTGGTGAAAATCCATATTACTGTTCAGGGCGTGGTAAACGATTCTCACACTTTAGGTATATTAAGGCACACACAGAAGTGTTCATAGTCCCGAGAAGCCGACTTGCTGTTCTGAATGTGGTTAAAGCAGCTCACCCATTAGCCCATTAAGGTTAACCATCACCACCATGACCACCACCATCACCATAACCATGAAAGAGACACTCCAACAGTTAGAATGGCCAGGCAGACACTTCTCATCAGTCAAAGACACATGGAAACCCACTTTGAATTTGCAAAAGGTACCTAAAGGACTCCCAGACTGTGAGAAACAATTCTCTGGTCTGGTGAAACTGAGACTAGCATCACATCTGGAGAAAAACAGCCAACCACTCATCACCTGCACAACAGCACTCCAATGGTGAAGCTTGGTGACGGAAGCATCAGTGACTGGAAGAATCGTCAGGGCTGAATGGAGCAAAGTCCAGAGAGATCCTTCATGAAGACCTGCTCAGAGCACTCTGGACCTCAGGCTGCACTGAAGACAACACAGGAGTGGCTGAGGGACAACTCTGAGAAAGTCCTCAAGTGGCCAGGCCAGAGCCCAGACTTGAACATAATCAAATCTCTCTGCAGAGAGCGGACAGTCGCCGTCCAGCGGCCATTTATATCCAACCTGACAGAATGCCAAAGGATCTGCAGAGAAGGATGGAAAGACATCTGGGGGTGTGGAGCTTGTGGCCTCAAACCATGAAGACCCCAGGCTGGAATTGATTAATTACAGAGCGAAGAGTCAGAATGCTTACATCAAAGTCAGAATTCACGTTTTAATTAATTAATTTGCAGAATTTTCTAAATTCCAGCTTTTGCTTTGTCATTCTGGGGTATTGAGTGTCACTGGAGGAGGACAAAAAAAAAATTGAAATGATTTTAACACAAAAGCTGAAACAAAACAAAATGTGAGCAAAGTGAACAGGACTGAGGACTTTCTGAATCCACTGTGAAGAAATCAGAATGTGACATCAAATGAGAATGCCAAGGTCATCCTTGAGGAAATTAACTTACAAACTCTGAGCTCCCCCAGTGGATTCCCATTGTCCATTCTCATCTCCCACCTTGGGTGACGTGCCTCTCAAATTCAAACAATTCAACCTTAAACTGGACTGCCTGCTGTTGGGGACAGTGTGGTCTGCCATCATGGTGGGCACAGGTCACTCTTCAGGTCACTACACTGGCTTCCTGGAGCCTCACCTACAGAATAGTCAATGGGTATGCACCGATATATAGGGAGACACTTGGTGGGGGTCCTCTGCTCCTTCTCTGCTCTTGAATGACATTTGGTGACATCACCTCTGTGTGGTACCAAATCTCAGTCAGGACACTTCATGTGTACCCCTAGCTGGTGCAACAAGCTGCCCCTCTCCATTTGTAATGCGGACTCATTCAGTGTGTGTAGAGGAGCTTTTCACAATCCTCTTGTTGAATGAATTTAAGTCTTATGGATATTAGCTGTTAGGATTTTGGAATCCATGAATTGTCACTCGCTTGTGTTTTGTTTTGAACTCTTCACTTGTGATGATCAATTCTGTCACCCAGTCCTGTCAAACTTGGTCTCAAATTGGTCTCTAGACCGGTAATTACTCAAGTATATTGACCTCCTGTGGAAGTCACTTTGGACAAAAATGTCTGCTAAGCAAATAAATGTAAATGTAAATAACCAGAGCGTCCATAAATCAGAATAAAAGTCATGGGGATGTTGGAAATTACATAATAATCATCATCATCAATAATACCCGAAATTAATCACCATGTGATGTTCTGTGTCTAACAAAAGTACTCACCCCCTTTTACATTTACTTGTTATAAAATGATAAATCTCAAAGGATATAAATTGTCATTGACCAACAGGAACTCCTTCATGTCAAACTATAAGCAGATCAGTGTTGTAACTGAAAAAGTTCAATAAAATGAAACTCTCAAAATCTTACCAAGCTGTCAAAACCTAAAGCCAACATAATGTATCAAAGCCTTATATTTAAAAACTCAAATAAGGACAGAAAATCCTGGGAGAAAAAAATGAAATAATAAAACATCAATATATGTGTACGGCATAATGGGAAATCATTTGACGTGAGTGCATCACAATTTCACGTGTGCTATAAATGATCTCATTATTACTATAAACCAGTGAGGCAGATCGGGTCATTACTAACCTCCATGGAGATGTGCAGGCGGTGGACGAGGCAGGTGAGCGAGTGTAGAATGGCATGGAGTGAACGTGTGGAGGGTGCGGGTGGCGGTGGGCGGCAGACAGAATGAGCCAAGTGACAGCAGCGTCACCACCTTCACCCCGGTGTGTGCTCGTATTCCACTGATGGTACGTCTGCTGCTGATAATCAAGTATGGAGCACATCAGCTTTGTTATTTGGTGAAATGCTGCACTGCTCTGTGCAGGTGACAAATGACATGCTGGACGTTGCTGTTGTTGATTGTCATTCAACAGAGCGTCAGGTCTCTATTTGAATTCAATCAAACGTTTATCCCACTCTTATATCTAAAACACCATGACAGCCACCTTCAAAATCTGCAAACATCCTCAGCTTCAGTTTCTTTTAATTGTCATCACATTACTTACTTTTTCCAACACTCCTAGATGGCTGCTGCTCTTCTTCTCTCCCGTTTCCTTCAGTCACTTTCTCCTCAAACTCCGAGAGCTCAGATTTCACTTCCACAGGTTCTGCCTTATTAGTGAGCTGGGGCCCTGAACTGTAATGAGACTCCAGTTTGAAAATATGCTCAGCGTCATACGTTTGCAGTTCAGGACTCGCCGAGAACTCGTTTGAATCCTCCACTTTAACCCGGACGATCTCCCCCTTGGACTCCTCCTCTTTAACACCGGAAATTCTTCCTTCACACTCTTCCAGCTTCACGCACAAATCCTCGGGTGCATCCCACTCACAGTCCTCTTCTTTAATGCGGGCCACTCGTTGATCCATGCTGTCCTCTTTGGCAGAGGCCATGCTCTGTGGGAAACGCTTCTCACTATACTACCAAGTGTCTTCTCTTCTCTTCTAAAGATTCCCTTCTCACATGGAGGCTATTAGACACTTCACTGCATCACCATGTCAACTGGGAAAGAGGCTCCTTTCTACCTGTCAAAATAAAACAAATATTTATTTAAATTATTTCATAATGTCATCAAAAATAACTTGAGCACAATTCAGGGATAGCTTCCAGTTTTTTTTAACCAACCTCAAAGAACTACGAACTCCATCTTTATGACAGATATGAAGTGCTGTAAACAATCCCTGTCCCCCTAACACGTCAGCAGATTTGGAGTGAAAGCCTTTATGATAAGCAGATATAATCCTACTAATTTAGACAAAGCTGAGAACAGAGAAAGAGTAAAAGATGGAAAATGCAGGCTTCTTTGAAACTCAATTGGAAGTGTGCTATTCCAGCAGCTATAGGCTATTTGGACATTTCACAACCAACTACATGCATGACATAATACATTCTAACAGACAGAGCAACACAAATGTTCATGCCAACTATGCCCAGCAAAGTGCAACTGCCAGCCAGAAAGAAATGACCTTGTATATTTAATTAGTCACTGGCTGTGATACTCGTGCAAGACGGATTGAAATCTAAAACATCAATGTCAACCGTAGCGTATTGAGTGGCAGTGATTGCAATGCACCATCTGTTGGAATGTACTTTGTAACACAACTAGTAATGAGATGCATTGCATTTGTAAGTCCAACAGATGGCACACCACAAACATTTGCAGTAATAAAATGAATTACAACAAATGTTTGTGATGCGCCACCTGTTGGAATGATAAAAGCAATGCTTGTGGCTCTGTAATATGCCACCCGGTAAGAGATTCATAAAAGAAGTGTTAATACTTGTGAGGCGCCATCTGTTGGAATAAAAAATGCAATGCAAGGGATGATAAATGTATGTTGCAGCATATGTTGGAAACACAGAGACATTGCAACCACATAACTAAAGCATCCTCCAAGTCTTTGGTCATTTGGGAAGCGACTGCAAAGACTCTCAAGGTTTCCAGATCTCACCACCCTTAATATATTCCATCTATGCGCATGAATAGGAAGAAGGACAGTTATGAGATCTTTATCTATGGATCCAGTATGTAGGTACAGGAATTCCTCTATGTAGGCCTGTGTGAGAATATGCATGCACACGCACACATATATACATTAAAAACACATACAGTAAATATACACACAGACACACTGGCTATATTATTAAGTAATCAGTTTAGACCTCAGCATAATCAGAGGTCTATGTCATAAAAACTTTATGAGCTACATGTAGTAATAAAATGTAATATTCAAAATGCAAAATGTGCATCGAATTTGTCTTTCCAACAGATGGCACATCAAAAAAAACAAAACATTTGTAATACTCTTATATAATGTATAGAGGTAAAAACATGCATAAAACACATTCCAGTAGATGGTGCACTGCTCACATTAATGCCGAAGTCAACATTGGATTCTTAGGGTTCATCTCGTCTTACCTTGCACAGCTAGTCCACCTTACTAAAAAGAGAAGCATCAGTGTGTCTGTCCAGCTGCTATTTATCCGTCAATCCAACAGATGGCACATCACAAATGTGAACACTTATGAATCCCATATTAAATTACATATAGCAGAGATGTATGCTTTGCATTAGTAATTCCAACAAATGGCACTTCACAAACCTTTGCAGTAATACAATTAGTGAAAAATCCCATGCATTTTATTACTATACCAGCCAACCCACGGCGTAGCATACGCCACATAATTATGTATTGATGGGTGAACACTTCCTGAAAGACACAGTTGTCCAAATGGTGTGGGTTTGAGGATACGACTGTCAGTGAATGAAAAGATGCATTTCTGGAGAGAGTTATCCGTGACTGACAACTGGAGGACCGCTGCTGCACCCCTCACCTCCCAGAGCGAGGGATGGGGCTGGACAGTGGTCGGGCGCGGAGGGGGGAGATGGGAAGGACATCCATTCCCCCCCGCCTCTCCGGAGAGAGGGTGGGGAAGTGGGCCCGAGAGGTTTCAGGTCCTAACCGTCCAACGACGGGTCTGTAACACCTGGTGTAAATATTGGTTACTTGTAAAAGTTAGGGCGGCATGGTGGCGCAGTGGGTAGCGCTGCTGCCTCGCAGTTGGGAGACCTGGGGACCCGGGTTCGCTTCCCGGGTCCTCCCTGCGTGGAGTTTGCATGTTCTCCCCGTGTCTGCATGGGTTTCCTCCCACAGTCCAAAGACATGCAGGTTAGGTGGATTGGTGATTCTGAATTGGCCCTAGTGTGTGGGTGTGTTTGAGTGTGACCTGCGGTGGGTTGGCACCCTGCCCGGGATTGATTCCTGCCTTGTGCCCTGTGTTGGCTGGGATTGGCTCCAGCAGACCCCCCGTGAATCTGTGTTCGGATTCAGCGGGTTGGAAAATGGATGGATGTAAAGTTAGCTCTTTTTTTTATTATTCAGTTATATTCTGTCAGTGATGTTCACACGGTACAACGAACTTGCCTCTCCCTCTCCGAGTTGATTGCGTTTATCTCTATTCATTTCACAAGAGCAGCGGTGACCACAGTTGGTGCTGTGGTTGATGCCTGCTCAGAACTATTTGCTGTACTGGTAATCAAAGATTGATAGCGGTCACGGGACATCATGATTGGACAGAGGCAGAACTGTAACAAAGGACCACTTCTACAGAGCGCTTTCACTGGCCAATAGACTGCTGCACTGCAACACAACTCTGCTTGACAACATACAGTAAGTAAAATGGGACTTCCACCTGCAGCGATCACCTACGTAAACCTTGTTACGACTTGTCTTCCTCTAGATAAGTCAAGTTCGATTGTCTTCTTGGTGTTCCGCCAGAGGCCGCGAGCGACTGCGGCAGGGCCGATCCGAGGACCTCACTAAACCATCCAAGCGGTGTGTACAAAGGGCAGGGATGTAATCAGTGCGAGTGTATGACCTGCACTTACTGGGAATTCCTCATTCATGGGGAACAATTGCAAGCCCCGGTCTCCATCACGAATGCGGTTCAACGGCTTACCCATGCCTCTTGGCACCGGGTAGACACCCGCTGGTCCATTCAGATAGATAGATAGATAGATAGATATGAAAGGCACTATATACTGACAGATAGATAGATAGATAGATAGATAGATAGATAGATAGATAGATAGATAGATAGATAGATAGATAGATAGATAGATAGATAGATAGATAGATAGATAGATAGATAGATAGATAGATATGAAAGGCACTATATACTGACAGATAGAGATAGATAGATAGATAGATAGATAGATAGATAGATAGATAGATAGATAGATAGATAGATAGATAGATAGATAGATAGATAGATAGATAGATAGATAGATATGAAAGGCACTATATACTGACAGATAGAGATAGATAGATAGATAGATAGATAGATAGATAGATAGATAGATAGATAGATAGATAGATAGATAGATAGATAGATAGATAGATAGATATGAAAGGCACTATATACTGATAGATAGATAGATAGATTAGATAGATAGATAGATAGATAGATAGATAGATAGATAGATAGATAGATAGATAGATAGATAGATAGATAGATAGATAGATAGATAGATAGATATGAAAGGCACTATATACTGACAGATAGATAGATAGATAGATAGATAGATAGATAGATAGATAGATAGATAGATAGATAGATAGATAGATAGATAGATAGATAGATACTTTATTAATCCCAGGGGGAAATTAACAAATTCAGTGTAGCGCGTGTGCAGCACCGGACATCTAAGGGCATCACAGACCTGTTATTGCTCAATCTCACGTGGCTGAAAGCCACTTGTCACGCTAAGAAGTTGGACGCCGACCGCTCGGGGGTCACGTAACTATTTAGCAGGAGGGAGTCAAGTTTCAGCTTTGCGAAGCGGTGGCCATGGCAGTCAAATGAACAGTCAACGTGGCTCACAGGTGAATGTGGACTGTAGCACAGACCAAAGAGAGTGAGGATGTGTTTGGTGAGGTGTGGGGGGGCGGGCACAAGAGCAAGCAGTGCCTCAAAAGTAAAAGTGGACGTGGGAGGGCATTCCTGATGTCCCGGGTGTAGGGTTAGAGGTGACGGGCAGGGCTCTGTCGTTCGTTTCCCATGGTCAGGCGACGTGGTGGATTATATATACAAAAGCAGTGGAAACCGAAAAGAACAATGAAAAGTCAACGTGTCTCAGAGGTGCATGTGGACTGTAGCAGAGACAAAAGATACTGGGGTGGTGTTTGGTGAGCGCTTGCGAGTGGGCGGGCACATGACCAGGCAGTGTGTATGCTTCAAGAGCGAGGGTGGACACGGCAGGACCATCTAAGAAGATGCATGTTTGTCACGGATCTGCATCGCTGTATGCAGCGTGTAAAACAGTTTGTGAGGGGTATCCCATGGTCTTAGAGTTGGTGGGCGGGTCTCTGTGAGTTAGCGGGCGTGGCTCCGTCTTAGTGAATTGTTGGTGGGCGGGGCTCTGGCTCTGTCTTGCGTGCCTTAGTGAATTATATATATATATATATATATATATATATATATATATATAGATGTGTTACAAATTAAATTCCAACATGTGGTGCACTGCAGTCATTAACCGTGAGGTCTACTTTGCTCATTTTAGATAATCCCAGTCGTCCTAGACGGTTAGCTTTGCTGGTACCCATATAACTGCTTAGTATGTTTTGATTTAAAAATTAATCAAGCTTAGTTCTGTAATTTCTGCATTGACACCAAAATTTGGAAACAAACAGCAGATTTAATGAGGAAAGAAGCCAAACTAAAAACAGAAAGGGCGGGGGCGGAACAAAAACCTGGGGTCCCCAGGACTGAGTCTGTAAGCCGCTGGCACAGTAGACACAGAGGTGGCAAAGTAAACTGTAAGGACCAGCACAAGAGCAACGGTAAACTTTGAAGTACATCGGCCTTAAGCAGTGAACTCAAAGTCTAAGCGTCTCTCAAATACAGTGCATCCAGAAAGTATACCCAGCACATCACTTTCTCCACATTTTGTTATGTTACAGCCTTATTCCAAAACGGATTAAATTCATTTTTTTCCTCAGAATTCTACACACAACACCCCATAATGACAACGTGAAAAAAGTTTAGTTGAGGTTTTTGCAAATTTATTAAAAGTAAAAAAAACTGAGAAATCCCATGTCCATAAGTATTCACGGCCTTTGCTCAATACTTTGTCGATGCCCCTTTGGCAGCAATTCCAGCCTCAAGTCTTGTTGAATATGATGCCACAAGCTTGGCACACCTATCCTTGGCCAGTTTCGCCCATTCCTCTTTGCAGCACCTCTCAAGCTCCATCAGGTTGGATGGGAAGCGTCGGTGCACAGCCATTTTAAGATCTCTCCAGAGATGTTCAATCAGATTCAAGTCTGGGCTCTGGCTGGGCCACTCAAGGACATTCACAGAGTTGTCCTGAAGCCACTCCTTTGATATCTTGGCTGTGTGCTTAGGGTCGTTGTCCTGCTGAAAGATGAACCATCGCCCCAGTCTGAGGTCAAGAGTGCTCTGGAGCAGGTTTTCATCCAGGATGTCTCGGTACATTGCTGCAGTCATCTTTCCCTTTATCCTGACTAGTCTCCCATCCCCACATCATGATGCTGCCACCACCATGCTTCACTGTTCGGATGGTATTGGCCTGGTGATGAGCGGTGCCTGGTTTCCTCCAAACGTGACGCCTGGCATTCACACCAAAGAGTTCAATCTTTGTCTCATCAGACCAGAGAATTTTCTTTCTCATGGTCTGAGAGTCCTTCAGGTACCTTTTGGCAAACTCCAGGCAGGCTGCCATGTGCCTTTTACTAAGGAGTGGCTTCCGTCTGGCCACTCTACCATACAGGCCTGATTGGTGGATTGCTGCAGAGATGGTTGTCCTTCTGGAAGGTTCTCCTCTCTCCACAGAGGACCTCTGGAGCTCTGACAGAGTGACCATCAGGTTCTTGGTCACCTCCCTGACTAAGACCCTTCTCCTCCAATCGCTCAGTTTAGATGGCCGGCCAGCTCTAGGAAGAGTCCTGGTGGTTTCGAACTTCTTCCACTTACAGATGATGGAGGCCACTGTGCTCATTGGGACCTTCAAAGCAGCAGACATTTTTCTGTAACCTTCCCCAGATTTGTGCCTCGAGACAATCCTGTGTCGGAGGTCTACAGACAATTCCTTTGACTTCATGCTTGGTTTGTGCTCTGACATAAACTGTCAACTGTGGGACCTTCTATAGACAGGTGTGTGCCTTTCCAAATCATGTCCAGTCAACTGAATTTACCACAGGTGGACTCCAATGAAGCTGCAGAAACATCTCAAGGATGATCAGGGGAAACAGGATGGACCTGAGCTCAATTTGGAGCTTCATGGCAAAGGCTGTGAATACTTATGGACATGTGCTTTATCAATTTGTTTATTTTTAATAAATTTGCAAAAACCTCAAGTAAACTTTTTTCATGTTGTCATTATGGGGTGTTGTGTGTAGAATTCTGAGGAAAAAAAATGAATTTAATCCGTTTTGGAATAAGGCTGTAACATAACAAAATGTGGAAATAGTGATGCGCTGGGAATACTTTCCGGATGCACTGTAAGCTTACATTAAAGCTCTGAAAAGCTCATTCTCTGCTGTTCACCCCGTCAATGACTGGTGGACTGTACAGGGTGGTCCAGATCTAATTATGCAATTCTCCTTATGCTATAACTTATTAAGTTTATTACATAGAGAATTCACAAAAAAAATATTTGTATTGCTGATAGATGGCAGCACCTGCCCTGCAGTCCAAAATGGCAGGGAGACGAACAATTCTTTTGGCTTGCATTGCATTAAAAGTTGCATAATTAGAACTGGACCACCCTATACTCTTCACATTCATTACATTACATGTTTACCTTCATAAATTGTCTAGCACCACTCCAGTATGTCTCACAGTTTTTAAAATAAATAAATGGAAACGACACTAAATGGGTATGTAAGGCTAGTAGTGGGATGCAGGGGATAAGGATTTGGACTTCAAACCCGAGGCTGTGGGCTCACTAGTGACACTGTGGTCAAGTCACTTCACCTGTCTGTGCACCAACTGGATAAAAGTTGTTGTAATTTCCCTTGGGATGAAGCAAAGGGAATGTAACCATTTGAGAAAAAGCATCAGTCCAATGCACCAAAAAAAAGTATAACATTGATGTTGTTCATTCAACGTAAATTTTCTCTTTCAAGCAACTTAAGATTACTCACATAGTGGTGTAGCTTGAAATATTTGGTTTCAGATCTCAATCAAAGTAAAACAAAAAAAATTGTACCAAATTAAGTTATGGTGGAGGGAATAAACATAAAAATCCTATTTCAGTTATCCTAATATTTCAGGTTGCCCATGTGCTGTGTGCGAGGTGCCGTTTGTATTTTCTTCCGGTAGAACTTTCCAGTGTGCTGACTTTCCAACTGCCAGAAAAGAAGAACAGTTTCCCGAGCGGAGTGGACGTGGCTGTACAGCTCTGGTCATTTTCAGCAGCAGACTTTTATAACGGAGGATTTCTGGTAAGTAACCCTGTTTCTCAACTGTTCATTTTAAGTACAAGAACTCGTAATAAAACACACTTTCAAGAAAGCTGCAGGAACGTTTAATAATTTTTTGTTGTATATTTAAGATTTACACTGCAAAATGCTTGTGTAGTTGCACTAGATTTTTAAATCAATGTAAAAAGTACAGCATTGGAATGTGTTCTGTTCATATTTTTGTTAAGCTTTGTTAAATGGTGCGACTGAAACCACCTACACCTGAACACAAGCAAAACCAAAGAGCTGGTGGTGGATTTTAGGAGGACCAGGCCCCTCATGGACCCCGTGATCATCAGAGGTGACTGTGTGCAGATGGTGCAGACCTATAAATACCTGGGAGTGCAGCTGGATGATAAATTAGACTGTACTGCCAATACTGATGCGTTGTACAAGAAAGGACAGAGCCGGTTATACTTCCTTAGAAGGCTGGCGTCCTTCAACATCTGCAATAAGATGCTGCAGATGTTCTATCAGACGGTTGTGGCGAGCGCCCTCTTCTACGCGGTGGTGTGCTGGGGAGGCAGCATTAAGAGGAAGGACGCCTCACGCCTGGACAAACTGGTGAGGAAGGCAGGCTCTATTGTAGGCATGGAGCTGGACAGTTTAACATCTGTGGCAGAGCGACGGGCGCTGAGCAGACTCCTGTCAATTATGGAGAATCCACTGCATCCATAAACAGGATCATCTCCAGACAGAAGAGCAGCTTCAGCGTCAGACTGCTGTCACCGTCCTGCTCCACTGACAGACTGAGGAGATCATTCATACATCACACTATGTGACTCTTCAACTCACCCCCCGGGGGGGGGGGGGGGGGGGCGGAAATGTTAACATTATACAAAGTTATTGTCTGTCTGTATACCTGCATTGTTATCAATCTTTAATTTAATATTGTTCTTTATCAGTATGCTACTGCTGGAGTATGGGAATTTCCCCTTGGGATTAATAAAGTATCTATCTATCTATCTATCTATTTCTAATAACATAAAAACAGGTTACGACCTATAAACCATTTTAAATTGTAACAACTTAAAAAATAGATTTACTTCAGTATAAAACAAGTGATTTACACCCAATCACTCTAAATGATTTGCCTCAACTTAAAAATTGTGGGTTCAATAAGATAAAGAAAAGAACGATATTGTGTGGTAAGAGGCTGGGGGTGGTACCCAGCTGGGACGCCCAGAAGGACCGGAGGAGGGATTACGCCTCCTCCAGACCACAAGGGGGCGACCGCCCTGGTTGCTTTGGGGACCACGTGAAAGGGGCTTGGAAGCTCAACCCTATAGGGGCCCGTGGTCCCGCCAGGGGGCACCCCAATGCCTGAGGAGCCCTGGCACTCAGCACTTCCGCCACACCTGGGAGGAAGACGACCAGGGACACATTGCGACTCATTGGGAGGCATCTGGAGCACATCTGGGTAGGTTTAAAAGGGGCTGCCTCCCTCCATTCGATGGCTGGAGTCGGGAGGAAGAAAGACGGAGCTCAGGAGGAGAGGAGTGGAGGCGGACCAGGAAGAGAGAGAGAGAGAGAGAGAGAGAGAGAGAGAGAGAGAGAGAGAGAGAGAGAGAGAGAGGAATCGTGTGAGGCCTGGACTTTAGGGGAGTATTGGGTTGTGTGCGGTGTCACTTGTGTAAATAATAGTTGTAAATAAATGTGTGGTGTTTTGCAACAATGTCTACCTGTCAGTGTCCGGGCCATCTCCCACAATTGGCTCAGATTGAAAATATTAAGTGTGAATCATTACCTTAATTATTTTAAGTTGATTGGAGGTTATACTTTTTTGTCAGTGTGTTAAGAGACAATACGGTAGGTAGAAAAGGCCCTGTGTAATACCTAGACAGATACATAGGTAGTGTGCTGGGCTTTGGGTTTCAAACCCTGAGATTGTGGATTCAGATCCCACTACTGACACCACTATGCAAGTCACTTGACCTGCAGAAATGGAATCAGTTGTATCTCAAATGTTATAAGTTGCTTTGGGCGAAGTTATCAGCCAAATAAGACCAACAATTCAACCTCCTCTGTATCTTTTCCCACAGAATTAATAACAATAAAAATAATGCTAACAACAATGTAACTCTTAGGGTTCAACTTTATTATTTCACTAGCAAAATACCCGCGCTTCGCAGCGGAGAAGTAGTGTGTTAAAGAGGCTATGTAAACATATATATATACATAAACATATATACATATCTACATATACACATATATATACATATATACATCCACATATATATACACATATCAACATATATATACACATACATATACACACATACATATCTACATATACACATACACAATATATATATACACACACATACAGACACATATATATATACATATCTACATATCTATATATATAGACATAGATAGATAGATAGATAGATAGATAGATAGATAGATAGATAGATAGATAGATAGATAGATAGATAGATAGATAGATAGATAGATAGATAGATAGATAGATAGATAGATAGATAGATAGATAGATAGATAGATCTAAATCCCCGCGAAGTACTGCTTTTAAATTTTTATTAAGAAGAAAAGAAAACCTTTTTAAACTGAGGGAAAATATCCCAATAACAATTTGTTAAGGATCTGTTTTTTTGTGAAGCTGACTTCACACAGCCTCTCCGCTGTTTTATAAACAAACGCCATATAAGGTCTTCCTTTTTCGTTGCTTCGCCAACAGAAGCAGCCTTTTTATTTAATCCACGAGTTCTTCGCTGTTTTTTTGTTCGCTTATTACTATTGTTATAGTTCTGTTTGTATACCACATTGTCAGTTCAGCACTCCGGTTGTAATATGACCAAGCCATGCAAGCTTACTCTTGAGAATGCAACGTATAGTTGTACAGGAGAAAAGCAATCTTGCCTCAAATTAATGGCAACCTTTTGTAGGTCTATGAACTTAATTTAAACTTTAGGTTTACACGGTGCTTTGTGTCCAACGTGCTATGTTCTACGTGCTGTTAGCTAAGACCCGGCACTTAAAAGTTTCTCGCTACAGCAATTTTTAATCCGTTACAAAGTCATCCAAAGTCTCGTTTATACCTCGTGTCTTCTCATTAAACTTGTATCTCGCGAATATGGTATTGCAAACGGCAGTGGTAGCGTTTCTATAAACTTAATTTAAACTTACGTTTTACACCGTGCTTTGTTTCCGCAGTATCGAAGTGATCACTCGTGCTGCATTCAGTCAGTTCACGTGAGCCGCTCTCTTGTGCCTTCTCAATTGTGTAATGAATGTTTTCTTCAGCGCTCTTTGGGGCACTTCCTTGTTTTCAGTTCATGTGATTACGTGGGAGGCGTGATGTCACGATACGCGACTCCGCCTCCTCCATTACTGTATATGGACAAAAAAGAGGTTCCAGTTATGACCGTTACGCTTTGAATTTCGAAATGAAACATGCCTAACTTTTGTAAGTAAGCTGTAAGGAATGAGCCTGCCAAATTTCAGCCTTCCACCTACATGGGAAGTTGGAGAATTAGTGATGAGTCAGTCAGTCAGTCAGTGAGTGAGTGCTTTGCCTTTTATTAGTATAGATAATGGTACAAAAAAAGTTACACCAAAGTTCTGCCTGATGAATTGCCCCCACTTCTCACTCTGCATGTCAGTCACGCTCATAGGGTGACTGACATGTTAATATTGGGGAGGGGGCTTAGCCCAGGCACGACTCCAGGGGGTCATTTAGCTGGGCTTTCTCAGATATCAGCGCGTTGTCTGACGCCTGTGCAGTTCCCAATACAGAATACCCGATTGTTGCGCTATTGCCCGTTTTTAACCCCTTCACCGCCCTCTGCCGGATATATCCGGCACCGTTGTTTTAATGCTAACGCCATACTGCCGGAATTATCCGGCACATTTGCCTGTGGTTATATGAATGCCTGGCAAGTAGTATAACTGACGGTTTGGCGTGGGTATTATTACTACGTTGTATTTCGACAAGTCTGTGGTTGTTTTGGCCGGTCATGTGACGTGATTCGCATGTAACAGCTGTGAATATGGCGAAACGTAAACTGACTTCAAGTGAGGCTTTGCAGGCGATTTTGGACAGTTCTGATCATGATTGTAGCAGTTCTGAAGAAGATTTTAGTGACAGTGATGAGCAGCAACGTGCGCTGCATGATATTGTGAATGAAGACGCATCGGATGACGGCGATGAGTGGGTGTATCCCCAGCATCTCAGCTGGGCTGCTGCCCGTGGTGAACTACCTTTTCTGCATTCGTTTGAGGCAACGTGTGGCTTTATTGTTGATGTAAACAATTACACTGCTGAGCAGTTTTATGAGCTGTTTGTGTCACCTGATTTGATTAGACATTTTGTTCATCAGACAAATCTGTATGCAGCACAGTTTATTGAGAAAAATCCCAATTTACCTCCACATTCCCGTGTTCGTGCTTGGTTTGACACTGATGTAAACGAAATGAAAAAATTCATTGGGATTTTGATGTTGATGGGAATAATCAGAAAACCAGATATTGAGATGTACTGGTCTACAGATCCTATGTATGCAACACCTATTTTTGCAGCTGTCATGACACGTAACCGATTCTCTTTGCTGCTGAAATTCTTTCATTTGAATGACAACAGAAACGAGCCAGATAAGAAAGATCCAAACCGCGACCACTTGTTCAAGCTACGTCCTTTGATTGATCATTTATTTGAAGCATTTCAGTTGCCCTACATGCCAGGACCGTCAGTTGCAGTTGATGAAAGTTTATTGTCGTGGAAGGGCCGCTTACAGTTTCGACAGTATCTACCATTGAAAAGGGCACGGTTTGGTATCAAGATGTTTTGCTTAGCTGAGAATTCAGGTTACATTTATAGATTTCGTGTATACACTGGCAACTTGCACAACATTTAGTGGTCAATACTGCTTGAATAAATGTAAAAAATGTAAAAAAAATGTAAAAAAGTAAAAAAACTAAAATTGTTCAGATTTCGCCTGGCGTGGGGAATATTTAGGGAGTTGGCGGTTAAAGGGTTAAATAGAAATGTGATTTACAACCCATTGAAGGATGTTGGCTCAAAGGGGGGTCCTTCTAAAAAGACGGGCCTACTCCTCTGTAGATGAAATGACAAATGACTCCCAATTATGGAACAACTAAGGATTTAAAACATTAATGATAACTGGGAAATGAAACACGTGACTGCCCCGAGAAGTACGGGGCGCCTGGTAAGGCTAATTAAAAGCAAACAGGAGAAATGCATCTTTTCCCAGTCCAATAACATTTTGTGCGCTTTTTGTGAAACCTATTATCGGTGTTTCTCAATTACGGAATTGCGGACCGCTTTTGTGTCGCCGGTGTGCTCTTAAAATGAAAGGTGCGTTCTTCAGAGCGATGTCGCGCACGGGAACCTTTTTTTCTTTTTGGTTTCCAAAAGAACCATCCACATGAAGGTTCTGAATTGAACCCTTTTATTTATTTAGAGTATGTCCGTTAACAGACACCATAAATAGTCAGGAACTGATCCAAGATGTGTGAAATACCAAAGTGGGTACAATCACTCGGTCTCACAGTTCAGATGGTCCTACTGAGGCAGCCTACCGTAACATTAAAACATTTCTGCTTTGTCTGCGAAGCTGTTTAAAGCCCAAAGAACCAACTTCATATGCAAAGAGCCCTTCTCACTATTCAGCGTTACTTCATCAAGCATAGGGTCTGCGAAACCCCGAAAAGTTCCATTACAGAGCCAATGTTTTAAAGAGTGGGAGTCGCGAATTGCTACTGTTTATAGTGGTGCTGGGTCGCGGTGGATTACCGCTCGGACGTTCGTGCTTTGTGTCACAATCGCACTCGATTCACCTCGCGGAGTCGAAATCAGCAATCGTATCAGCTTCGAAAATCGGAGGCTGGACTTGTGCTGATAAACTGCGGAGCCCCCCGCTGTCTTTTTTCCTCCCATTTCAAACACTTAGGTTGCTGGTATGCGCACATTGCATATAACATTGTGGTATACGCTCTTGTTGCTTTCCTTTACGGGGATCGAACCTCCGACGTATATACTGTACTTGATTTTAAGTCTTCTGTACCGATGACGTGAGCACGCATCTGTTTGACGTATCTCGACAAAAATATCCGACTGCTCTCATTGTATTGAATATTCGCGGAAACGCTCTGTGAAACTCCACTCTTTGTTTTTGTCAATTGAATTCGGGACGGGCGTGTTAGATAACATGATGTTTGTAATGGTAATTGCATGCGCGCATGGAAAGTGAGCGCATGTGTGTTTTGCGCATGCGTGAGAATTGCGGGCACTTTCGATTGTTGCGTTTTCGAGACTTAAAAAATAAAGAGCATTCTAGCAAGTGAGAAACGCTGCACTTTGAAGACACAACAGGGCGGACGAGCGGCGCACACCGCGGCCTCACTTTATTACAATTCAGCTCCGTTTATTTCTGTAAGGCGCACTTCACCGAGTGCAGGAGCACAGCGCTGGGACAAATTCTTATGGCAATTAGCACATTACGAAACAGTAAATAAATACACGTCAAGGCACAGATTTGTTAAAACATACTGGAGAACAAAGTGGTCGAAACTGATTCACGTAAATGGAGCCTGGTAATGTCTACCCGTTGATTAGTTGTTGAATTATCTGGACGTGAACGGGCGAGTGAAAGCGTACGACGGACACAAATGCAGTTCAACTCCACTAACACCAATGGATCTCCGCAGGCGGCAGAATTTCCGCCACCCTCGCTGTTTGTCTTTGTGTGTCCCCCGAGATCGCTGCCCACCCTCATCCTCATAACGCTCTTCTCTCCTACCTGGTAATTCCCGTCTGCGCTCGACAGTCGCCGCTTCTCCTTTGCTTGTCTTTGTCTCGTAAAGCTCAGGCACGCGCCTCACCTGGACAGTCGGAACCATCCGCTGGTGGAATCGAACAATAAAAACGTCATCAAACCGCGACTCGAAGTGGAGTCTCTGAGTATGAAGAAAAAAATAAATAAATCGGTGCATTACTGCCATCTACTGCACGGAGTGAGAATAACTTAAGCGCTTGCCGACCTCCTCCATCCTCTTTAGTTTCACACTACTTGTCGTTTATTTTGATTTGATTTAAAATAGTTTATCAATGCCAGAGGGAAAACTGTCTTTTCACATGACTTTGTGTGTGTGTGTGTGTTAGAGGGGTGTCTGTGCCTTAATGTGTACTAATTCTATTGTCTGTAGTTTTGTAAAGTCTGTAATTGCGTTTTACCTGACAACTTGTCACAGCGCTCTGAGTCTGAATAATAAATAAACGGAAAAGCGTAACTCGGCCTAAAAACGAGCCTCACACAGACAGCAGATCAGATCTTCTTCTGTTTCGTCTGCGTGAAGCGTCTGATTCCGTTACTCCCGGCCTTCTCACTAACCGCCTGGACCTTCCTGGCAGTGCCTTGAGTTGATTTCATTCACCCAACCTGTCAATATACAAGAACTTGGGGGTCCACATCAGCTGCACAGAGGAACTGGTGAAGAAAGGGCCGAGCAGACTCTTTGGACACTGCACTCCTGTAACGTGCACAGTGACATCCTTTCCAGTTCTTCTGTATCTGCGATGACCAGCGGTCCTGCACCGACCATGCTGCTATGGTTTTCGGTCTTGCAGATTCCATCCACACAACATCGTCAACATCAGACCGTATCTGACAGAACACAGGGCACAACATCTGCTCCAGGCTTTGGTCTCATCATGTCTAGATGACTACAACTATCTCTGCTGGCCTGTGTCACCAAGCTGCTTCTGATGATCCAAAATGCAGTTACACATCTGGTCTGGACCCACGTCACTCCTCCCACATCAATACTTTGGGACTATCTATTGACACGTATTCAGTTCAAATCATGGCTGCTGTCCAATAGAGTACTCAGGGGCTCTATATAAGATGGAGGTCCTCGGCTCCTTCTCGGCATACTTCTGCTAGTGAATAGCACCTGCTGATGCCACCTCTTTGTGGTATCTCTGTGCATGTGCAGCTCCTGAATAGTGGAATGAGCAGCCCACCTCCATCCAAAATTCTGACACTCTTGGTGTTTTTAAGGAGCATTTGAAGACCCTCATCTTTGGTGAATTTTTGTCTAACTAATAGCAGTTAGGTCTTCATAATCGAAGAAGACAAGGACTGTGAGTTCTCCACTGATGATGATGCGATTGGTTTCGTACCCTTGTCTTGTCACACTTGCCCCCTAACAGTCCACAGACTTGATTAGGTTGACCTCATTTGGAAGTCACTTTGGATAAAAGTGCCTGCTAAGCCAAAGTAAATGTAAAGTGGCAACTTGACTTCAAGAGAGGCCCACCAAGGCAACGCACTAATTCAAATGGGCAGCCTTAGTTATGGGATGCATGCTGGACACCACCTGGAGGTCGTAGCAAAGGAGAGAATGAAGACAAAACCGAGGGCCGTTATGACCAACGCTACACATCCTTTCTGTAACACACCAGCACTGAGGACTTTCAGGAAACAAATCATCCAGTAGGAGTGTGTCGAAAGTGTAAAGTATGAAAATGAGTTTGAGGACGAGGAGTTGCTTAATACGTAGAGCGTCCGTCTTCAGAAAGTCTTCAGCCACCCTCACTTTTCTCACATTTTTGTTCTTTTGCACCTTTCTGCTAAAATTGCTTCAATTCATTTTTTTATCCCCTCATCAAGCAACACTCAACACCGAGGAATGATAAAGTGAAAGTAGGATGCTGAACATTTTAGCAACTTTATTTAAAAAATAAAAAGAAACCTGAAATATCCCATTGACATTTAGGCCCTCAGCCTTGCCTGAGGTGCGTCCCATTTCAATGGTCATCAGTGAGATGTCCACCTGTGGTCACATCAGCGGATTGCACTGACTAATAAATGCACACACATGCCTGTAGAAGGTCCACCAGGTGAGCAAAAACCAAGCCCTGGTATTCCAAGAATTTTCTTGAAAAGCTCAAAAGCTGAAATGTGAAAATGTCAAAAGATCTGGAGAAGGATCCCAAGAGCACACTGGCCTCCATCATTCTTAAATGGGAGAACTTTATAACAACCACTGAGCAATTGTGAAGAGATTAAGAGAGCTGGCCAACATCTTGATGGTCACTCTGTCTTAGCTCTAGAGGAGCTGGATGGAGAAGGACAACCGCCACTAGTCTTGGCTTTATGGCAGTGTGACCAGACCACACTTGGAGTTTGCAAACAGGCAGCTAATGGACCCTCAGAGCATAAGAAACAAGATTCTCTTTTTCAATGAAACCAATATTGACCTGTTTGTTCTCAATTTAAAGCATCACGTCTGGAGGAAACCAAGCACCACTGATCACCTGCACTATATGCCATTCCAACAGTGAAGCATGATGGGAGACAAGGCAGGGTCAAGGAAAAGCTGGGGAAAGTTTCGCCCATTTCTCTTTGCAGCACCTCTCAAGCTCCATCAGGTTGGATGGGAAGCGTCGGTGCACAGCCATTTTAAGATCTCTCCAGAGATGTTCAATCGGATTCAAGTCTGGGCTCTGGCTGGGCGAATAAAGGACATTCACAGAGTTGTCCTGAAGCCACTCCTTTGATATCTTGGCTGTGTGCTTAGGGTCGTTGTCCTGCTGAAAGATGAACCGTCGCCCCAGTCTGAGGTCAAGAGCGCTCTGGAGCAGGTTTTCATCCAGGATGTCTCTGTACATTGCTGCAGTCATCTTTCCCTTTATCCTGACTAGTCTCCCAGTCCCACAGCATGATGCTGCCACCACCATGCTTCACTGTAGGGATGGTATTGGCCTGGTGATGAGCGATGCCTGGTTTCCTCCAAATGTGACGCCTGGCATTCACACCAAAGAGTTCAATCTTTGTCTCATCAGACCAGAGAATTTTCTTTCTCATGGTCTGAGAGTCCTTCAGGTGCCTTTTGTCAAACTCCAGGTGGGCTGCCATGTGCCTTTTACTAAGGAGTGGCTTCCGTCTGGCCACTCTACCATACAGGCCTGATTGGTGGATTGCTGCAGAGATGGTTGTCCTTCTGGAATGTTCTCCTCTCTCCACAGAGGACCTCTGCAGCTCTGACAGAGTGACCATCAGGTTCTTGGTCATCTCCCTGACTAAGGCCCTTCTTTCCCGATCGCTCAGTTTAGATGGCCGGCCAGCTCTAGGAAGAGTCCTGGTGGTTTCGAACTTCTTCCACTTACGGATGATGGAGGCCACTGTGCTCATTGGGACCTTCAAAGCAGCAGAAATTTTTCTGTAACCTTCCCCAGATTTGTGGCTCGAGACAATCCTGTCTCAGAGGTCTACAGACAGTTCCTTTGACTTCATGCTTGGTTTGTGCTCTGACATGAACTGTCAACTGTGGGACCTTCTATAGACAGGTGTGTGCCTTTCCAAATCATGTCCAGTCAACTGAATTTACCACAGGTGGACTCCAATGAAGCTGCAGAAACATCTCAAGGATGATCAGGGGAAACAGGAGGCACCTGAGCTCAATTTGGAGCTTCATGGCAAAGGCTGTGAATACTTATGGACATGTGCTTTCTCAATTTTTTTATTTTTAATAAATTTGCAAAAACCTCAAGTAAATGTTTTTCACGTTGTCATTATGGGGTGTTGTGTGTAGAATTCTGAGGAAAAAAATGAATTTAATCCATTTTGGAATAAGGCTGTAACATAACAAAATGTGGACACAGTGACGCGCTGGGAATACTTTCTGGATGCACTGCATATATGTATGTGTGTCTTAACCCTTAAACTGCCAGAACTGGCCACAGTCACTTCCCAGTGCAATTTGCCAGCCCGCCAGAGCTGATCAGTCCGTGCCGTCCATTCGTTGAGCAGCCAGTTCATGACCTCTGGTGCCCCCTACAGCATCGCAGCACCACTGTCCCTGAGATTCAGCCGCTGCACTAGACTAGCCTGCAGGCATCAGCGTTTACCTCTGTGTGCTTGTGTGCGGCCAGTTCCAGCGCAGTTGGCTCAGTGATTTACTGAATTACATCAATGGTGGCAGTTGCACCTCTTACACATTGTTCCAGTAGTGTATAAAACAGTTTTTACAATTCATTAGCAGGGTGTAAAATGATCAGTGTGGCAGTAATTGTGATGCTCTTTGCATGAAACAACAAATGTGTTCCATTTAAATTGCACTCTTTCTTTGTGAATTGTGACGTTTACTGAAAAAGTGCAGAAAAAAAGTATTTGGAGTCCAGGGGGTGCATTAACCCCAAAGTATGTGGCAGTTTAGGGGTTAATCTTAAGGTGCGACAGAAGAACAACACAGCAAATGAACCTGAAGAGTACACTTACCCCTAGGCAAAGGGGAAATATAATAATAAACTTGGGGACTCCTGGAGGGGGTGCTTCCAGAAAATGGGGGTCCCAGATCTATGGGTGAATGGCTATTGTATCCTGTACGGCCAGAGCTTAGTTTGCACTTTTGAGAAGCCACTCAGACTTGTCTGGAGTGGGAGTGGGACGCCACCAGGGCTGCCCTTTGTCACCAATCCTCATCATAAATTTGCAAGGACAGCAATTCTAAGCAGAGCCAAGGAGTAGATCACATGTCTTATTTGTGAGGATGGTGTGGTCCTGTTGTCTTCATCGGGCTGTGACATTAGACCTGCATTGTGACAATTGGCTGTGGAGTGTGCAGTGGGTGAATAGGAGGATCATCACCTTCAAGAGAGCATGGATCACGACTTGAAAATGGTGGAGTGCCCTCTCCTGGCTAAGGATAAGGCATTACCTCAAGAGTTTAAGGAAGTTGTTCAGGAGTTGGGGGGATTGACAGGCAGATAGGAGGAGCAGCAGCTGCAGTCATGAAGACATCCTATGGGCCAGGCTTGGAGGAGGGAGTGAAGCTAAAAGGGAGAGATCTCACTTTACTGATTTACCTACAATTTCTACTTTCATGTATGGAACCAAGATGTGGGTAGTAACCAAAAGAGCAAGATTAGGGATACACATGGCAGAAAGGACCTTCCCTCCGAGGGTGTCAGGTCTCCACCTTAGAGATCAGGGGCTCAAAGTAGAGCCGCTGCTCCTCCACCTGAAAAAGGGAGGCAGTTGAGGTGGTTCAGACATTAGATTAGGTGCCTCCTAACAGGAAGATAGGGGAAGACCCAGGACATACTGCAGAAATAGTCTCAGTTGGCCTAGTAATAGCTTACAATCCTGCATGAAGAGTTGGAGGAAGGGGGCAAGGAAAGGTACAGGTGGACATCTTTGCTAGACTTGCTGTTCTGCTGCTCTTCCAAGTGTGGGTTATGGGTGCAGCAATCACAAGCAAAGCTAAAAAGAATTCCAAGGAAGAGAGATTTTGGACCATGACTAGCCTCCTCATGACAGACATGCTAGTCACTTCTTTATCCAATATAAAGATTTGAACTATAACTGGGGCAGATCACACATTGGTGGCAGTAGTGGGATTTAGTCATATGAAAGAGTTTGGGAACCCCTCTCAGCCTGCATAATAAATTTACTTTCAACAAAAAAGTGGTCTGTCTTTCATTTCCTAGGAACATCCGAGTGCTGCGGTGTTTTCTGAACAAAGATTTTTAGTGACGCAGTATTTAGTTGTACGGAATGAAATGCGAAAAACTGGCTGTACACAAATGTGGGTCGTCCCCTGGTCATTTTGCTGATTTGAATGCCTGTCACTTGTCAATGCTGCTTACTTGGTGTGGTGAGCTCGTCACGCCTTGAACTTCATAGACAGGTGTGTCCAATCCTAAGATATAAAGGTATTTAAGGTGGTCAATTACAAGTTGTGCTTCCTTCCCTTTGACTCTCCTCTGAAGAGTGACAGACAGCATGGGATCCTCAAAGCAACTCTCCAAAGATCTGAAAACAAAGATTGTTGAGTCTCCTGGTTTAGGGGAAGGCTACAAAAAGCCATCTCAGAGATTTAAACTGTCAGTTTCAACTGTAAGGAATGGAATCAGGAAATGGAAGGCCACAGGCACAGTTGCTATTAAATCCAGCAGGTCTGGCAGGCCAAGAAAAATACAGGAGCGGCATATGAGCAGGATTGTGAGAATGGTGACAGACAACCCACAGATCACCTCCACAGACCTGCAAGAACATCTTGCTGCGGACGATGGATCTGGACATTGTTCTACAATTCAGCACAATTAGCCCAAAGAACATCTGTATGGCAGGGTGAGGAGAAAGATGCCCTTTCTGCACTCATGCCACAAACAGCCGCTTGTTGTATGCCAATGCTCATTTAGACAAGACATTCATTTAGGAACAAAGTGCTTTGGCCTGATGAGACAAAAATGGAGCTATAGGGTCAGAACAAGAAGCGCTTTGTGTGGTGGAAGAAGAACACCACATTCCAAGAAAAACATCGGCTACCTCCGGTCAAATGTGGTGGCAGTTCCATCACGCTGTGTGTCTAGTTCAGGGACTGGGGCCCTTGTTAAAGTTGAGGGTCAGAGGAATTCATCCCAATATCAAATTCTTTAGGATAATGATCAAGCATCAGTCAAAGTTACGCAGGGGTTAGATATTCCAACAAGACAATAACCCAAAACCGTTGGAAATCTACAAAGGCAAAGGCATTCATGCAGAGGGAGAAGTACAATGTTCTGGAATGGCCGTCACAGTCCGCTGACTTGATCATCGAAAACCTATGGGATACTTGAAGCAGGCTGTCCATCAAATTGAACTGATGGAGATTTTGTATGAAGAATGGTGAACAATACCTCCATCTAGAATCCAGACACTCAAATGCTATATGAGGACAGCGTCTAGAGGCTGTTAGATTTACAAAATGAGGCTCAACTAAGTATTAATGTCATATCTGTGTGGGGGCGCCCACATTTATGCACCTGTCTAATTTTATTATTCTGCATTTTCTGTTAATCCAGTAACCTTAATGGCACTGCTGAAATACTACTGTGTCCATAAGGCATGTCAGATATTAAAAGGAACTTCCTACTTTGAAATAAGTGCACTTAAAATTAGAGAAATCCTTCAGTTCACTCCAAATAGCCATTGGCACTATAAAACATCATTGGTTTGAACACTTCTGGAGAAATGCCAAGGAGAGCAAATAGTTAGCAACCAGGATGAGCAGGGTATGATGCACTGGGGATATCTGCACCTATCAAAGTAGGACCATCGCGAGTGATCAGTAATGGTAGATGTTGCTGCGTAGAAGGCCCAACTCCAGCCACACCCCTTTGAGCTGCTACCTTAACTTTATACCCTCTTGAATTTCTCCCTCTACCCAAGATGGATCTTGTTGACATTCAAGAAAAAAAAAAAAAAGACTGCCAGTCAAAGTAGCAAAGATTAAAATTTCAGATTCACTTTTTGCCAGTTGAACCTCCTCATGGCAAGCACAGCCAAAACCAGCATCACCATCAACAGGGCAGCTGCAGCTCCCAGAACCAGGTATCCAGTGGGAAGAGGGGCTGTCGGAGGAAAACAAAGGACATTTACTCCCCAAGAAATACAGTGAAGGATTAAGACAAAGGATCAACCAAACACCCAAGCAGCATTATGGTCTAAAATTTGGAATTGGGACAAAGACTGTATACCTTGCTGCTCCAACATGGATGTTGGCACACTGTCAGCCATCACCACAACTGCACCACTGTGAAGGAGTACACTCCTCCTTGAAGCCATTTCGGCGATCTTTTCCGCAGCTCTGCCAGATCCTGCGTACAAGAGAAGGAGGATTAGTTCAAATTAGTCAATAGAAGCCATCTTAAGAAAACCAACTGCTTACACTCCTCGTTAAAATGACTGACTCCATACTTGTCTAGTGGCTTGGTAGAACATTATCTATTACAACAGCTTCTCTGGTCAAGGTGTTTGAAGTAGACTACTCACTTCTTGCAGGGCAGCTCTGACTACAGGGGTCTGTGGCAGAGGGATAGCAGGCAGCAGCAACACAGTAGATGAAGATCTACAGAGATAAAGGGGAAGCACAGGAGGGTGGAAACACTTCCAAGAAGACTCAAAACCAGACACCTACAACTCCGTTGTATCACAGGATGATGGAATCTGCTACTCTTCAAAAATGGAGGGCCAGGAGAATTTCATGAACCACAAGATTTAAGAAACCACAGTATTCCCACCTTTTCAGCCAAGGCTTGCTGAGCTGCAGGATCCACAAAAGCAAACATCTCAAACACAAATCTCCTGTAATGACTTGGGTAGGCCACTCCAGAGGTGCTGTCCACCGTCACCAAGCTGGTCAAATAGTTGTCCCCTGTGTATGGACACCTGGGAAATGCAGACCCCCAGTTAGCACTGAGCAGCCATCCACTACTCCCCACGCACAATTGGGGGAGCACCTACCCATTCACCAGAAGGCTCCACTGGGGCTGGCTGGAAGCAGAAGGTCCTGGGGTGACCCAGCAGTCCCCACGAGTCAGCACAAGGTTCGGGTCAGTCCTGTTCACAATGTGCACTTCCACAGCCACAGGATCCCTCAGAGTTTTGGTCACTGGGTAGTCAGCATCCACATAGCAGGAGCCATAGGAGGAATCTGGGAATGGAAAGGAGGGCAAAATTCTAGGCCTGAATTCCAGCTTGACCAGAAATGATCCTCAGTGTGAAGTCCACACTTTGGGACAACTGATACCTTTTGTTAAGTCTGTCAAATCCCACAGGGACCCCACCCCCTGGACTACCTGTAGCAATGACTAATTCCAAGTCAAATGGCCCTTGCTCTACTACTGGAAGAGGTGGTGCCACAGTATACACCTCAGCCTCCACTTGCACATCCTGGCTTCCCGAGTAGGTGCACTGGAAGAACAACCTGAGGAGAGAAACACCACATCATAGCAGGTAGAGCACATTTAGGGTTAGAGGAAGCAGGTGCAGAAGCCTTACTTGTAGACACTGTCCCTGGTGATGGAGCCCTCTGGACCACTCCTCACAGTGATGGCAGCAGACATGGTGTTCTGGTAGGTCACATTGCCACCAGACAGCTGAAACAGGAACATTACAACCACCCTTATTTGGCAGCCAGCAGTGATTCATCACCTTTAGGTGACCAACAAATATTGTACTTTGTTAAAGGGATGAGGTTTGGGTTAGGTGTATTTAATTTTAAAACAAAATTAAGAGATCTCTCTGCTTTGGCGATTAGACTAAATGAGGACTGTTCAGATTTAAACTGACAATATCTGTTAAGTGATCTAATAGTTTGCTCTCTAGCTACTGAACATCCCCAGATGGAGTCTCACCTGAACTGTGCTGCCACAGGCACTGACTGGAAACTGGTACATAACAAAGCTGGACAGGCTGGTCACAGGGTTGCAGCTGGGGTAACTGCTGTCCACCAACTGGAGGGACCCCAGATCCAGGGGAGGAAGGGTCACATTCTCAGACACCACCACCACAAACTGGCCATCCAGGGTGCACTGCACAGTCACTGGCCAAAGCAAACAAGCATGAATATCCAGTAGCAGCCACCTTTGTTCACTCACACCCCCCAAACCACTCACCATCATTGGCATAGTAGCATGGACTGGTGCTGCTGCTCAAATCGTAGCAACAGTTGTTGGCTTCACAGTCAGCTTGAGTGATGGATGAAGACCCTCCACAAGGGAGCTTCTCACTGGCTGTAACTGCACATCTCTCAGCAACACTCACAGATCGGGCAGCTGCGATGGGCAAAAAGACCATTTTGAAGATGGGAGAGACACTCGGGGTGCCAACCCAGAAGAAAAGCATACCTGGCTTTGGGCACGTGTAGGTTTTCACATTTGATCGAGATCCAAAGGCAATGATCACGACATACTGGGAGCCGTAAAGAGAACAGGAGAGGCTCAAACCACAATACAAGATACACAGAGGAATTAAAATCGGCAACCAACGGCGCTACTCGCGCGAGAAGGGAGCGCGGGAAATCAGCGTCACTTCTTCTGCTCGTGCGGCTTTATTGACCAATCAGCACGTCACGACATCTGACTGATCCGTCCGAACGAAGACCGTGTAGAAGTGACCGCTCTGCGGGGCGATGTGTCTGAGGGAAATCAGGAAACATCAAGGAAGAAAAGAAGAGGAGAAACGTGACAACTAGTGTACGGGCTTTGTAAGAAAGACAGTTTGAGAATGACTCTTTATGTAAATACAAAAATACACCGAGATTAAGAAGGTCTGGCTGAGGGTCCTTACAAAATACAAAACGTGTTAATATGATTTATGAATATTTGAAAATAAATGAGTAGAATGTATAGATTAATTGTTTTATTTGAAATTCAATTTTTAACAAGGATGCCCTCAGGGCCGTTTTTAAACTAAAATTTGTAACTAACCCCCAACACACACATAATATGCTACTAACACGGATTATCACTTATTTAATTCAAACAAAATAAATGTAAATAAAATAACATTAATAATATAACTTTTTTGAGGGCAGCACGGTGGCGCAGTGGGTGGCGCTGCTGCCTCGTTAGGAGACCCAGGTTTGCTTCCTGGGTCCTCCCTGCGTGGAGTTTGCATGTTCTCCCCGTGTTTGCGTGGGTTTCCTCCCACAGTCCAAAAACATGCAGGTGAGGTGCATTGGCGATTCTAAATTGTCTCTGGTGTGTGTGTGCCCTGCGGTGGGCTGGCGCCATGCCCGGGGTTTGTTTACTGCCTTGCGCCCTGTGTTGGCTGGGATTGGCTCCAGCAGACCCCCGTGACCCTGAAGTTAGGATATAGCAGGTTGGATGATGGATGGATAGAACTTTTTTGCATGTAAATTGTGTATGTATAAAAACATTCATAACGTATACAGTACAATAAATTAACAGAATAGAACCAATTTGCATGTAAATAACTGATGTACACACTTTATACAGAAAAGAGAAGCACACCAAATAAATAATATTAGAAACACGTCGCTGTTAAACGGAGGGACTTAACATTATAAATAAAATTCTTTTTAAAGTAGGACACGCCTTGACTTTCTGGCAGCAAAATCATCCCTGACCTCACCTCACCATATCATATCGCACATTTCTAGACGCGTCTCTGGCGATGCTCATCACTGAAGGCCATTGAGACGACTGTAACATCTTGTGACATCGTAGACCTCAAGTTATTTTTTATGAGCTTCACTTTCGAGACGTTTCTCTCTGCAGAAGCTCCTGGTGGATGCAGCTTTGAGGGCTCTCCACGTATTTGGATGTATTTCATGTAAATAGTTTCTTGTAAGAAAGATGACTGTTCCAGTGTGGATATGTTAGCGTTAGGAAATATCAATTTCTTGTGCCAGTGCTTTCCCATCACAGTCTGACTGGTCATTGCAGCATCACCACCAGGGTCTTTATGGACAACTGGCACTGTGCTTGCGTGGCGCTATAACATGACCCTGCATAATGTCCCCCCACAGTGTTTGTATTGTTCACAAATTCCTGGTGTCGTGGTCACAGTGTCCCTGCCAGTGCCAGTGCTCTTGCCTCCATGTCCTCCTCTCCTTAGGCTCACTCTCGGTCTCACCTTAGTTCCTCCCAACCCGAGGAACAATGACGGGTGTGGAAGCTGCCAGGACTTAGTCGCTCACTGCACCTTGGTTGACCGTCACTTACCCTTCGCCCGCCACACTTGGAGATGAGGAGGAGGGGACTCGGACCCAGTTGTGTGTCTGTGTGGCAGGCTGAGCGTCACGTGGGAAGACCAGGGGGCGAATCCTGACGCCTGGTCCCGGCCGCGGCTCACTGCGTCTCTGCTTCACGGTCACGCGCACGTCGCACGAGATGCCTGGCACGCTACCTGCACAAGTCTATGAAGCAGCAGACAGATTGTGTTGTGCAGAGTGCAGACAGTGCGGGCCATGCTGAGCCGCAGAACAGAAACATGTCTTCGTTTTCTGGTCCGGACAATTTTTTCTAAACAAAATAAACATAGAAATCTCTATTGATGGCTGCAGTAATGCGCCCTGACCACTAGTGGGCACTCTTGTCCCTTGCCTGGGCAGCCTACGCCCAGAAACGACGGTGTTAAGCGTGCGTTTCCGGACAACGGCGAATCCTAACGATTAACGGGCATTTTTACGTATCCAGTAGCGCACCAGTGTATCAGCATGCAGTGTCTCCAGTTATTCTGACATTCTCATTAGCTGAGGGGAATAAAGGGGATTTTTGAACTCTAATGTTGCTTAAGATGGCGGATCCGTCACGTTGTTCAGGTCCCTCTGGCCTTCCACCCCTGGTGAAATGCGGAATTCTTTTCATTTTTTCACCCCACTTTTGTTTTGCTCGCTGCGTTTCTCACACACAACAACACTGCGATATCAGCGGAGAGAAGAACCGGCGGCTCATCTTTTAAAAAGTGGAAGTTTACTTTAACGGATGCGTGTGCCTGTCATTTCAGTCGCGGTTGTCCTTGAATCAATCCCTGTCCGATTCTTTCAATTTTATGTGGGTTTTTTTTTTGCATTTAGTTATTAAAATATGATATCGTGTTTGCTTTATGCAATTTTTAACTTTAACTGTAACTCGAAGATGCGTTACAATTCCAACGATGCCAGTGTTGAGCGAGCTGCCGAAAAGTGCGATGGAAAAGAACAAAAATCTATTGGGGGTCAGAGGCCCCGGCGCCCAGTTCAACTTTGCTTGTGTCTGCACACCATGTTTAACGATAATACAATTGCTACTTTAATTCAATACGTGGCCAAAAACATATATGTAGAAAAACGTAATATTAATTAAAATGTCCCATATGTATACAGTATATATACAGCTTTAGCACTGAGTTTTTGCTTGATAGCTGCGCTCTTTGGGATTTAGCTTTCTTTACTGTTATGCCATTGTCTCTTCTGTAAAACCTACAAAAAACAAATTTCCCTCTCGGGATAACAGAATTGAATTGTTCGATACATTTCTCATAAACTACTTTTCTTGACAAACTTTTATTTAAATATTCACGTCGGTGAACAATCTGACCGCTAGATGGCACTGTAGCGTAATGTTTCAAAGGTTTCGCAAGCTCGGCTCTTTTTCTCCCGTCCAAGTTAATTTGTTTTATTCGCAAAATTGAAATGTTTGATACATTTTAGACAACCTGCAAAACTGATTTTATTTTTATGTCGTATATCAATCTGGCCGCTAGATGACAATGTAATCCCATGTTCGTTTCACAAGCTCAATTGTTTTGTTCGCACTAATCTCTCAAACGCCCAATTTTTGTCACCCGTAGTTTCATGCCACCCCTGTTTGGCGTTCGGCTTTTCCAGCAATCAAATACAGTACTTATGCCCAGAGCTGCTCGCAAAGGCTTCAGACCCCACCGTTGTGGATTGGATTCATCACGTTTGCGAAGGACTGACTGACTATACAACTTCTGTTTGAAACAAAAGAAACAAAGTGCCAGGTGTAAGTGGTAAAAACTGAAGATAAAAAGAGAGTTTTGTTTTAACAATCGATTTGTTAAATTCGGTATTAAAACGTTACATGCATAAATAAATAAATAAATAAATAAAAGTTCAGGAACAAGTATGGCATATTACAATATCTTCTCCAAAGGCTCTATAAGGGTTAATAATCGTTATGATAATTTACGTGGAAAACAAATAAAACTGTTTAGTTTTATTTTAAAGACCCTCTTCCTAACCCCCCTTTCTCTTGATTTATTTTTAGTAGTTCTTTCATATGTCATTCCCAAACCTTACTTTATACAACCTTCTTTAGGCAGCACGCTATTGGCTGTCAAACAAAGGTGCCAGCGCGACTGCGCAGAAGATCGGCGCTCAGTCGGTAAACGTGACATGGGCTGCGACTTTGAGTTGTGCAATTTGACTTTGTCGTCGGTATGTCAGTCGGTCATCTCGTCGTTACACAAACAGTCGTGTAATTCGTTATTGGCGTTAAGTTATTACATTTCAAACTCCACTCAGACATAAAAGACCAACTCAATGAACACAAAGCTGATTCTACTGATCCAGAAACTGAACTCGCAGTGCACGTTTTATCGCAGGGAGCTGATCCTCGTCTGCTCTGAAGCACTTTGTCAGGTGGGCTTCCTGACCTGGGGGGTATTTTTCGTACGTGGATTACTCGCTTAGATGGATGTAATTGTTGTCGATTTGGCCTGATCCTGATCTGTCGGTTTTTTGAAACTCTTGCTGGAAGTGTTGTCATAGCAACACATCCAAATCCTCAGACTGCTCGGAGCAGGTTTGTTCTGCGTAAACAAGGATTAGTTTACACACGTGATCAGTGACGGTGCGTGGAAGTCATCCAGTCAGGGCTTCGCCGTTCATGAATGAGCGACCAATTGATATCGGTGCGCAAATTATAAGAAGAGAATTTCATATAGAGAGGGTTTTGCGCGATCGGCAAGATCCTTTATTGCCCCCGGAGGAAATTCTGTATGATAGATACCGCTTTAGCCGAGGGGGAATATTGAACCTCAAAGATTTATTAGCTCCTTATATTCGAAGTCAAACTCGGCGAAGTCAGGCTCTCACAACCACACAGACAGTAGGCATTGCTTTGAGGTTTCTTGCAAGCGGCACTTTTTTATATACTGTAGGCGATGCGGAACAGCTATCGAAAAGTGCAGTTTGCCAGGCAATTTGTAAAGTCTGTTTGGCTCTGAAATATTTCCTTCAGGTTTTCATTGTGTTTCCTGGACACCTGCGTGTGCAGACAATAAAAGAGGCGTTTCATGCCATTGCAGGTAGGTAATACACAGGCTAAAACACCCACAGTACCATGAAGAATCTCACAATCAGCCTATCATTCTCATTACCAGGATTTCCAAATGTGATTGGGGCACATGGAACTGATCACAGTGGAGTTTGATCAAACATTATTTAGAAAGTATACCTCTCCTCCTGATGAATAATCAGACACAGTGTCTTCATCAAATATTTGACCTTCGTTAATATCTCGTTGGTCAGACACAGGTTCAAGGGATATGACATTCCCTGCAACTGACCCAACAAAAAAGAGGGCTATATGGAACATACCTATGGCACACATGGAGGACAAATATATGCAATGACCATCCTTTACCTGAAATGAAGTGACCACTGCATCCTGCCACTGGTTCTGAAGAGGAGCTTCCCCCTGGAATGCCCTCAGAAACAGGGCGATGGGCATTTTGCTGGAGAGCCAACTCTTCTGCAGGGGTTAGGTCTGGACCGCGTGCACCTCCACCTGTTTTTTGCTTGTCTGCCTCCTTATTAGCTTTAAAATTAATGTTTTTTATATTATATATATATATCGTATACAGTACAATAAATTAACAGAATAGAACCAATTTGCATGTAAATAACTGATGTACACACTTTATACAGAAAAGAGAAGCACACCAAATAAATAATATTAGAAACACGGCGCTGTTAAACGGAGGGACTTAATGTTATAAATAAAATTATTTTTAAAGTCGGACACGCCTTGACGTTTTTTATATTATATATGATTCTTTATGTCAACAATTCTTTAAATAGTCATATACCAATATTTACCAGTTTGAAGTATATTCTTGTACTTCACTTTAACCTGTTCCCATGTTCTCCTTGTGCTCATGTTTGATCTGGAATTATGACATATTAAATAATAATTAATCTGACACATAGGAAATGAAACGCTGCATTCAGTAAGTACAATGTACACTTTTTAGCGTTTAATTTTTTCGGCCACTTTTTGCCAGCCGTCTTTTCTGGTCTGGGCTGCTTTTGCAGTGTTACCGCTTGTGTATATTAAATCTTGAAATTCTTCGTGTCATTCGAATAAAAGGTCTTGCGCCGCGTGTGTGAAAAAAAATGCACCCGTTCTTTCGTCATTTTGTTACAGCCTATCAAAGACTTGCTGATCATGTTTTCTAGACCCAATATATATGGGCTTTTCACTCAGCGCGGGCGCGCGCATTCATCTCAGATGATTAGATCCAGCTACACTAATCTAATACACATCTGCGTTTGAAAAACCGACCTATCTGGATGAGTGTCACCGGCATTAACTCATCCAAGATGAGGCACCTGATCTCGGATGCTTTAAGCGACGTACGAAAAATACCCCCCTGATTTGTACTCTAACCTTTCCCAAAAACAATATTTTGTTAAAAGTTACAAATTCTCATAAAATCTACCTGATACATCAAGTTCCCTTCTAAAAAAAAAAAAAATAAAGTGCAAAGAGTAAGTGGTAAAAACTGAAGCTAAAAAGAGAGTACTGTTATAATTATATTAATAAAGTTCATGAAAAATTTATATGGCACATTTCAAGTTCTTCTCCAAAGACACTATTAGGAATTTTGTTTTCCACTTAATTTCATCAGTTAATTTCAATTTAAAAAAAATCAACACCATGGCTATTAATTTATTCTGAAATAATCCTAACGCTTAATAACAAAGAAAAACTGTACTGTTTTATTTCAAAGACCCTCCTCCTGGCCCCCTTTCTCTTGATTTCTTTACTATATTATTCACAAACCTTCCTTTTTACAAATCCTCTCATTAGAAATACTCGTAGTTGTCACGTTACTCGTTTTCTTTTCCTCCTCTGATGTTTCCTGATTTCCCTCATTAAATGAACAGACAGGTCGCCCCGCCTACAGTCAATTCTAGGCGGTCTTCGTTTGGACGGATCGCTCCGATGCCGTGACGTGCTGGTTGATCAATAAAGCCGCACGAGCAGAAGGAGTGCCACCGATTTCCCGCGCTCCATTCTCTCGCCGTTTCATTAATGAGTCACGTGAGCCGCCGCCGCCATTGATTTAAACCCGCGCGCGCACTCTCTTGTTCATGTCCTGTTCCTGTTCGGCGCATTCACAGCATGGCGCGTTTGGATTTTTGGTGTTTTTTCTGGCTCGTTTTGTGCGTGTCTGCTGTTCGATTTGTGTCAGGGGACGTATTTGTGACTAAGAAATGTGATAGTGTCACGACGATGACGCTGTCGTTTGAGGGCTCTCCGACTGTTTTTCTTCAGAGTGAGTGATAGAACTTGTTCATGTCTGAGTCTTCAAGTAAGGTTTGCTCACATACTGTTTGTTTCTCAGAGACGAGAGGCGGGCAGGTAAAGGTGACGAGAGATCTCCCAGGAATCGTCCTCCGTGTGAAGTCTGGCCGCACCACACTAACGGTGCCCTTTTCTTCCCATTATGGTTACGTGGCTCAGGAGGTGAGTATCGCCGACGCTTAAACGGCTTGAATAAAACTGCGATCAACGGCAAATTTTGTAATCTGGTTTGAGTCTCTCCTTTGTCTCTTTAGCGTTCACAGTATGTCCTGGTCATTGCCTTTGGACATCCATCTAATTGGAGAACATTCCAATGCCCTAAGCTAGGTATGGTTCTCTTCTCAGTTGGCACCCTGAGTGTTGCTCCCATCTTCTAAATGTGATCTTTCACAGATCGGGCCCCTGAACCTATTAACTTCGTTTCTATAATCAATGTTGCTGAGAGATGTGCAGTTACAGCCAGTGAGAAGCTCCCTTGTGGAGGGTCTTCATCTATAACTCAAGGAGATTGTGAAGCCAACAACTGTTGCTACGATTCGAGCAGCAGCACCAGTCCATGCTACTATGCCAATGACGGTGAGGGGGGGGGGGGGGGGGGGGGGGTGTGAGTGGGCAAAGGTGGCTGCTACTGGATATTCATGCTTGTTTGCTTTGCCCAGTGACTGTGCAGTGCACCCTTGATGGCCAGTTTGTGGTGGTGGTGTCTGAGAATGTGACCCTTCCTCCTCTGGATCTTGGGTCCATCCAGTTGGTGGACAGCAGTTCCCCCAGCTGCAGCCCTGTGACCAGCCTGTCCAGCTTTGTCATGTACCAGTTTCCAGTCAGTGCCTGTGGCAGCACAGTTCAGGTGAGACTCCATCTGGGGGTTACCTAGCAGTAGAGTGGGCTTTCCAACTAGATAAGCTGGATCAGAGTTTAAATAAGGTGTCAAGCTTAGAACATTATGTAGTGTAACAAAGGTGCTATATAGGCACATGACCTGACACGGAGGTACATATAAAATCCTCAGACTTTCTTCCCCATGACCCACCGGCCATACAGTCCCAAATACCACACAATAAACCACACCACCACTTTTCTTCCTTTCCCACAACTCCTCCTCCAGCTTGGTCTGCTTCCTCCCAACTCTGGCTGAGTGGTGGCATATTATTTTTTTTTTTTTTTTTTTTTTTTTTTTTTTTTTTTTTTTTTTAATAGCCCACCCGGAAGCATTCCAGGTGCTTGACCACCTGATCCTAATTGCACTTCCGGGTGGGGCTGAAGATTCATCCAGCCATTCTGCTGACTCCATGCAGCTCCCCCTAGTGGCCATATAAGCTCCCAACCAGGTTGTAGACTTCATCTCCCATGGAGCCGTGCAACAAGTTGGGGGATCACCATCCGCCAGGGAGGCTGCCACCATGTGTCCAGGAGAGGTATGGAGTAGCCCATTGTTTCCCCTGGAACAGATGCAGAAGGGGTGTCCCTAAAGGGTATGGGACCCCGCTGTCCACCACAGTAGCTTAACGGGTACTTTGTTTTGTGATCTAAAGACTGATCTCTGCTTGTGAAGTTTGTCCTTCAACACCCAGTATTGCTTTTTTTTTTTTTTTTTTTTTTTTTTTTTGTGTGTGGGACCTCAATTTGAGTCCGAGAGGCAATAACAAACTGTACTACATTTTGTAGTATGATGACTTGAATGTCTGTTTTCAGTTGGCTGGTGGCAATGTGACTTACCAGAACACCATGTCTGCTGCCATCACTGTGAGCAGTGGTCCACAGGGCTCCATCACCAGGGACAGTGTCTACAAGTAAGGCTTCTGAACCTGCTTTCTCTAACCCTAAATGTGCTCTACTTGCTATGATGTGGTGTTTCTCTCCTCAGGTTGTTCTTCCAGTGCACCTACTCGGGAAGCCAGGATGTGCAAGTGGAGGCTGAGGTGTATACTGTGGCACCACCTCTTCCAGTAGTAGAGCAAGGGCCATTTGACCTGGAGTTGGTCATCGCAACAGGTACTGTAGGGAGTGGGGTCTCTGTGGGTTTGAGGTGTCATTCCCAGGGTGACTAGAAGGCAAAAATCTTAAATGCAGGTTAGGTTTTGGTGGTTTATTTCCACTAATTCCCCTCACCATTCCCAGATCCCTCCTATGGTGCCTACTATATGGATGCTGACTACCCAGTGACCAAAACTCTGAGGGATCCTGTGGCTGTGGAAGTGCACATCATGAACAGGACTGACCCTAACCTTGTTCTGACTCTTGGGGACTGCTGGGTCACCCCAGGACCTTCTGCTTCCAGCCAGCCCCAGTGGAGCCTTCTGGTGAATGGGTAGGTTTCCCACTTTGAGGGTGGGGAGGAGAGGATGGCTGTTCGGTGCTAACTGGGGGTCTGCTTTGCCCAGGTGCCCATACACAGGGGACAACTATTTGACCAGCATGGTGACTGTGGACAGCACCTCTGGCGTGGCCTACCCAAGTCATTACAGGAGATTTGTTTTTGAGATGTTTGCCTTTGTGGATCCTGTCGCTCAGCAAGCCTTGGCTGAAAAGGTGGGTTTCTTTTTCACAAGTGGCAGATTTCTGTCTGCTGCTGCTTTAGGATTTTCTAGTTGAATGTGTTATAGGGCCATGGATTCTTCTACGCTCCAAATGACCGAAGATGAAATTGGTAAGTAGTTGCATGTGTGTATTGGGATCCCACAAAGTGTTATCCTTTGACTTTCTGTAGATCTTCATCTACTGTGTTGCTGCAGCCTGCTATCCCTCTGCCACAGACCCCTGTACTCAGAGCTGCCCTGCTAGAAGTGAGTAGCATACTTCAAATGAATTGACCGGAGATGATGGGATCTTTAGAACACTTGCTCCATATTTAATAATGGATAGCTTTTGTGAATTGTAGAGCTAGAGGATCAGGTGCATTTGGGTTTCCTAAGATGTCCCCTAATGCTGTAGTTGAAGTAACCCTACCCTTTCTGTTTCAAGGATCTGGCAGAGCTGCAGACAAGATTGCACCAATTGCATCTAGGAAGAATGTGCTCCTTCACAGTGGTCCAGTTGTGATGAAGGCTGACCGTGTGACTACATCCATGTTGGAGGAGGAAGGTATGCTAGATTAGGCTACAAAACAACTTGTGTGATTGGCTGTTCCATTTGTCTTCCTCCTTCACTGTATGGCTTGGAGAGTAAATGTCCTTTGTCTTCCTCCCACAGCCCCTCTTCCCACTGGATACCTGGTGCTGGGAGCTGCAGCTGCCATGTTGATGGTTGTGCTGGTGTTGTCTGTAGTTGCTGTGAGGAGGCGGATTAGACAAAATGTGAATCTGAAACTTTAATAAAACTAATTGGCTATTTGACTTTTGGGTTTATTTCTTGACTAGGTAATCCATGCCGAAGAAATTTTGGGGGTCTGAATTCTAGAGTGATCTGCTGCTTTGTCTTTGGGCTTAATACAAATCCTGAGGTTACAATGGGGGGGGGGGTTTAGGGGGAAGAGAGACCAGGCCCAATTGGTCCATTTTAACCAAAATAGGATCAAACAAACTCAACCCATGAGAGAGAGCCTGGCTGGCTGAGAAACTGAATTCATCCGTTTACATTTGTTACTAGCTTTGTGAATAAAGAGAAATGGAGGGAGGGGAGAGAATCTGCTTCCCAAATTTAAACTAATTCTAAATATTGATCTGCCAGGTTTTGGAAAATGTTCTGCACAGATCCTCAAAGTGAGAATTCTCCACCCCAATTTCACATATCAAACATGTTACCCCCAACATGAAAGACCAGCTGGGTTTCTTCCAAGATAAGTGTGTGCCTATGTAGTAAAAGCAATCGGTTTGGTTGTTACTTGATCAGATTTGCGCACAGCAGTCTTGCACTCTGTTTTACTGTGACGGCTCCAGGATCCTCGGGACCATCATCCTGAATTAGTGGATGAACTCTTTGAGGGCTGAATTTTTCTTTTGAAAAGCAATGGTTTTGCACAGAAATCTACATAAAACCTGTGGCTGCCATCTTGCCAAGGATGTGCATCAGGATTGCTGCCAGGCTGTTCGGGTGGCTAGGGCAGCAGCGATCAGTCGCATTACATTACAATCAGATTTCTACCTCTACGTGGCAGTCCTCCCTAGCAAACTGCTGTAGGTGTGTCCTCTACATGAACCTGTTCAGCACCACAAATAGCTGGGCACCAATCAGCTGAAACTGGAACCTCCCATTAGTTTTCAATCACTTGTATCAAAATCGGAGTCCGACAAGTCAGTCCAGTTCAGCGATTAATAGGCAAAATGTCATCCAGAGTAATTGCTTTACAGATTCGCTTTGATCTGTCGCCAGATATCCGTGCCTTTGTTTTTTATTTATTATTTTTTTTTCTCCATTCTTTGTCTTGCTACTCGCAGAAGTCCACAGGAAATCTCTGTCAAACCAATGAAATTAACTTCTAGCAACAAGAGTCCAACTAAAACAGTTGGTTTTGTCAGTTTACAGTTGATTACCATCGTCAATGCCTCCTTTGACAAAACAACATCGGCCCTGAAAGAGTTAAGAACCTGAATGGATGGAAACTCAAGGAAGTTGATAAGCCTGACATGCAGGCTTATCATCTATGTCCCTCTTTGGGCCAGGAGTGGTGGCACTGAGGCTAGGGATCTGCACTGCCAATCGGAAGGTTGTCGGTTTGAATCCCACAAATGCCAAAAGGGACTCTGCTCTGTTGGGGCCCTTAACCTGCAATTGCTGAGCGCTATATGAATGCAAAGAATTGTTTTTTGCTCTGTAACATGCATGGACGACTTGCCTGAAACTCCAAGATGGACCCTGCTTAGCATAGACGGAGTAAAACTGCAGGGGAGGGAGGATCAACACCCTGTGACTGAGTTCTGCTCCATGCTCTCATCTAGGCTGCTGGGAGCGTTGAACCCGACACCGATGGTAATGTCACCGATGAGCTCAACAATGAAGCAAAGGGGATGGTGCAAATTGCTTTTATTAAACGACAACAAGTGTTCAAATGAATGGAGCAGTGCTTCAAACTAAATCAATAAAAATGTGTGGACAGAGTAGATTAAAAACACAATTTGGGGAGGGGGACATCCTTTAAAAACCCAAGGTTAAAACAATGGCTGGAAGTAGCCTCTTTTTATAACAAAGCCCGGTGGATTTCTTTTACTGGTGACTCCCCTGTTTCTCCCATCCAGGCTATGTGCCAGGGGAGTCCCCCTACATGCAGCTGACCTTCTTCACTTCTCTGGTATGGTGGCCTTTCCGATCCCTTGCTCTGGTTCTGCTCACACTGGGACTTCCAACTCTTGCTGCGGCAAGCCAAACTTCTCCCGGTCACTCCTGCTCCACAGGAGCAACCACTACCGTTGGCACCTCGGGTGTCGGCCAAACACCCTACTCTGGCTAGTCTACAATTGGTGTGAACCTATGCTAGCTCGCATTCCTGCCCCAGCTTCGTTCTCCATTCATCTCCCTTCACGTTTTTTTTCTTTTTCCCCCTAACGCTTCTATTATGTGATCCGGGGACGTGGATCAGGTGTGGCGATCAGCAGCTCCCAGCTACAATTACAGATGTAGACGATGACTCCACCTGTGCACTTAAGCGAGGACCGTCCGTGTCAAGAATCACCCCGGGAACCACCACGCCTCCTCTCTAAAATGCGAGTGCGGCGACAATTTATTTAAAAAGTGGCCTTTTTGACTTGAGCTGTGGACCCGCTACACCACAGACCCCCTCTACACACACTTGACAAGCAGGGTATGGCAGCTCTAACACTTGTGGGATCTCAAAGTGATGCAACATTTGTGCTTAACTGGGGGGTATTTTTCGTACGTCGCTTAAACCATCCGAGATCAGCTGCCTCATCTTGAATGAGTTAATGCCAGTGAAACTCATCCAGATAAGTCGGTTTTTCAAACGCAGCTGTGTATTAGATTAGTGTAGCTGGATCTAATCATACGAGATGAATGCGTGCGCCCGCGTTGAGTGAAAAGCCCATATATATTGAGTCTAGAAAACATGATCAGCAAGTCTTTGATAGGCTGCAACAAAATGACGAAAGAACGGGCGCATTTTTTTTTCACACACGCGGCGCAAGACCTTTTATTCGAAGGACACGAAGAATTTCAAGATTTAATATGCACAAGGGGTAACACTGCAAAAGCAGCCCTGACCAGAAAAGACGGCTGGCAAAAAGTGGCCGAAAAAATTAAATGCTAAGTAGTGTACATTGTACTTAGTGAATGCAGCGTTTCATTTCCTATGTGTCAGATTAATTATTATTTAATATGTCATAATTCCAGATCAAACGTGAGCACAAGGAGAACATGGGAACAGGTTAAAGTGAAGTACAAGAATATACTTCAAACTGGTAAATATTGGTATATAACTATTTAAAGAATTGTTGACATAAAGATTCATATATAATATAAAAAACATTAATTTTAAAGCTAATAAGGAGGCAGACAAGCAAAAAACAGGTGGAGGTCCATGCGGTCCAGACCTAACCCCTGCAGAAGAGTTGGCTCTCCAGCAAAATGCCCATCGCCCTGTTTCTGAGGGCATCCCAGGGGGAAGCACCTCCTCAGAACCAGTGGCAGGATGCAGTGGTCACTTCATTTCAGGTAAAGGATGGTCATTGCATATTTGTCCTCCATGTGTGCTATAGGTATGTTCCATATAGCCCTCTTTTTTGTTGGGTCAGTTGCAGGGAATGTCATATCCCTTGAACCTGTGTCTGACCAACGAGATATTAACGAAGGTCAAATATTTGATGAAGACACTGTGTCTGATTATTCATCAGGAGGAGAGGTACATTTTCCAAATAATGTTTGATCAAACTCCACTCTGATCAGTTCCATGTGCCCCAATCACATTTGGAAATCCTGGTAATGAGAATGTTAGGCTGATTGAGATTCTTTATGGAACTGTGGGTGTTTTAGCCTGTGTATTACCTACCTGCAATGGCATGAAACGCCTCTTTTATTGTCTGCACACGCAGGTGTCCAGGAAACACAATGAAAACCTGAAGGAAATGTTTCAGAGCCAAACAGACTTTACGAATTGCCTGGCAAACTGCACTTTTCCATTGATGTTCCGCATCGCCTACAGTATATAAAAAAGTGCCGCTTGCAAAAAACCTCAAAGCAATGCATACTGTCTGTGTGGTTGTGAGAGCCCGACTTCGCCGAGTTTGACTTCGAATATACGGAGCTAATAAATCTTTGAGGTACAATATTCCCCCTCGGCTACAGCGGTATCTTTCGTACAGAATTTCCTCCGGGGGCAATAAAGGATCTTGCCGATCGCGCAAAACCCTCTTTATATGAAATTCTCTTCCTATAATTTTCACATCAATATCAATTGGTCGCTCATTCATGAACGGCGAAGCCCTGACTGGATGACTTCCACACCGTCACTGATCACGTGTGTAAACTAATCCTTGTTTCCGCAGAACAAACCTGCTCCGAGCAGGTTTGCGGATTTGGATGCGTTGCTATGACAACACTTCCAGCAAGAGTTTCAAAAAACCGACAGATCAGGATCAGGCCAAACCGTCAACAATTACATCTGGCTAAACGAGTAATCCACGTACGAAAAATACCCCCCTGGACTTGTAAAACTTTGAATGATCCTGAAGAACGTTTAGAATCCTAGAAAGTGTGGATAAAGCAGTGGTTCTCAAATTGTGGGGCGGGGGGCACGAAGATGTGGAAAAAAAAGAAAACAAGAATCGAAAATATGAAAAGTATATCTATTGACACCAAAACAAATGAACTTAAACTACATTCTGATACTAGAAAAATAAATAGAGTTAGATAAATGTCGATAAAAATTAAGTAGGTGTAATAAAATATGCATCTATGATATGTCATTAATTTAAAAAGAACAAATTGGTATTAGTGGGCTCCTTTCAAAAAAACGTTGGGGGGGGACACGATTAAAACTGTTATGAAAACTCGGGTTGCAAATACTTAAGAGAGTCCACGATCCATGCCACCAGGTATGAATCTAATCCCATCTCTGTCAGCTTGTCCCTAAGGAGCACAGGTTGGATTGTGTTGAAGGCGCTAGAGAAGTCTAGAAACATAATTCTTACAGCACCACTGCCTCTGTCCAAGTGGGAGAGGGATCGATGTAGCATGTAGATGATGGCATCCTCTGCTCCCACCTTCTCCTGGTATGCGAACTGCAGAGGGTCGAGGGTGTGTTGAACCTGTGGCCTCAGGTGGTGAAGCAGCAGCCTCTCCATGGTCTTCATCATATGTGACGTCAGAGCGACAGGCCTGAAGTCATTCAGCTCACTAGGATGTGATACCTTTGGGACTGGGGTGATGCAAGATGTTTTCCAAAGCCTCGGGACTCTCCCCTGTTCCAGGCTGAGGTTGATGATGCACTGTACAGGACCCCCCAGCTCCACTGCACAGACCTTCAGCACTTGTGGTGATACTCCATCTGGACCCGCTGCTTTGCTGGCACAAAGTCTTCTCAGCTCTCTGCTTACCTGTGCTGTTGTAATTGTGGGTTGGGGGAACTCTCTCCTATGCTGGTATCAGCAGAAGGATGGGTGGAGGGTGCAGTACTCTGAGGTGAGTGTGGGTTAGGGTGGTCAAACCTGTTGTTCATTTGGTTTGCTCTCTCCATGTCTCTCTCGATGGTGGCACCCTGCTTCTAGCTGCAGCCAGTGATGATCTTCATCCCATCCCACACTTCCTTCATGCTGTTATTCTGCAACTTCTGTTCAGCTTTCTCCTGTACTGCTCCTTTGCAGCCTTGAGCTGGACTCGGAGTTCCTTCTGCACGCGCTTGAGCTCATGCTGATCACCGTCTTTAAAAGCCCTTTTCTTCTGGTTCAAAAGGCCCTTGATGTCACTTGTAATCCATGGCTTGTTGTTAGCATAGCAGCATACAGTTCTTACTGGAACTCCAATGTCCATACAGAAGTTGATGTAGTCAGTAGTGCAGTCAACAAGCTCCTCAATGTTCTCACTATGTGATCCCTGCAGGATATCCCAGTCTGTAGTTCCAGTCTCTCAGAGCCTGCTCTGCCTCAGGGGACCACTTCCTGAATGAGCGTGTGGTTACAGGTAGGACCCTCACTTTTGGTTTGTAGTGAGGCTGAAGCAGAACCAGGTTATGATCTGCTTTCCCAAGCGCAGGCAGCGGGGTGGCGCTGTATGCTTCTTTAACGTTTGCATACAGTAAGTCCATCCATCCATCCATTTCCCACCCTGCTGAATCCGAACACAGGGTCAGCTTTGCGTACATTGAGGTGGTTTTTTATGTCCGTCCATGGGTGGAGTTTGAAATGTAACCTTAAACGGATGTCACATTATGCGACTGTTTGTGTGGGGTTTGACAGGTTTGCCAATCGTAGTCGTTCATAAATAATAATAATTCATTCCATTTACGTAGCGCTTTTCTCAGTACTCAAAGCGCTATCCACACAGGGAGGAACCAGGAAGCAAACCCACAATCTTCCACGGTCTCCTTACTGCAAAGCAGCAGCACTACCACTGCGCCACCTGTGAGGATCTCGTCTCTGCTCCACTTCAGACTACACGACTGCTGCGCACGGTCACGCTTACCTAATGAGCGCCGATCTGCCGGCCCATATACTCGTTCACGCCCCTTTTTCTATGAGCCAACAAGGGGGCTCCGCCCCCTACTCGCTCCGCTCGCCTACCCCTGGTGTTTTGAACCCGTGCCCACTGGTCAGCCGTAGTTTCAGACGCGCGTCGTAGGAGCTTGCGTTGTTTTGAACCCGTGCTTGCCTTGCTTCTGCAGTTTGAGATGCGCGTTGTAGGCGTATATCCGTCAGTTGAGTTCGTTCAGTTTCAGACGGTGGATAGGAAGTAAAGAACGCATTGTATGGCAATTCACAAAGATTTATTGGAATATCTCTTTATATACAATATTTCTAGTAAAGATGGTTTGTTGTTCTTGAATGATTTTTTCTTGGTATTGGAGTATTTATAACTTAAAGTTTAATGTCAGATGAACGCCGAACTCATGAGAAGGCTACATAAAGTTGTCCATGTCCAAATACGCGCTCAGAGAGGTATATTACAACTTTGTGCATGGTCTGTGCTTGGGATTTGTTGATTGTCATGGCAAATGCAGGTTTACTGGGAAATTGGCGTCGCCCAAGTGTAAATGACAATTCAAGGGCAGAACTTGTAAGGTGAATTCTAGGAATTAAAACAGTATTGTCAGTATGTGATCCTGTAAGTATTTTTGTTTCAATAACATTGTTTGACATGGTGTTGATGACTAAACGTGTACCGTTGAATAAACCCTGTTTAATATTAACGTTTTTTAATAGCATGACAATTGTTCCAATTTTAAGGTTAAGATTGTGTTGTGGCAATCCGGCTGGGTTAATGGTGTTCAGATATTGTAAAGGGAAATTAAGAAGTTTAATGTCGTCTGCAGAATCAATTTTGTCAGTACTTAGAAAGAGGCGGCTTTCTCCAGGTAGTAATGCAATGACTTGGTTAATTATGTGATCCACATCAATATTCTTTGGACATAATAACATCCAACCTCTGCTCCTTAGGGACAAGCTGACAGAGATGGGAGTAGATTCATACCTGGTGGCATGGATCGTGGACTATCTTACAAACAGACCTCAGTGTGTGCGTCTTGGGAATTGCAGATCTGACATTGTGGTCAGCAACACAGGAGCGCCACAGGGGACTGTACTTTCTCCGGTCCTGTTCAGCCAACATACATCGGACTTCCAATACAACTCAGAGTCCTGCCACGTGCAAAAGTTCACTGACGGCACTGCTATCATGGGCTGCATCAGGAGTGGGCAGGAGGAGGAGTATAGCAACCTCATCAAGGACTTTGTTAAATGGTGCGACTTAAACCACCTACAACTGAACACCAGCAAAACCAAGGAGCTGGTGGTGGATTTTAGGAGACCCAGGCCCCTCATGGACCCCGTGATCATCAGAGGTGACTGTGTGCAGAGGGTGCAGAACCACCCTTACTTAAAAGAAGAGGACGACATGCATCAAGACTCTTTGCAGTGTTGGCTCCTCAGTGGTGGAACGAACTTCCTCTTGCTGTACGAACAGCGGAGACCCTCACTGTCTTCAAACGTCGCCTGAAGACACACTTCTTTCAACAGCACTTGGACTAAAGTCTCCATACTTTTTTTTCTACCCTTTTCTTTCAAAAAAAAAAAAAAATTTGTACTAACTTACTATTTTCTTCTAGCAGGGTTTTGTATACAACTTGGTCAGCGGTAACTTGTTTAATGACAGTAGAGTTAATCCTGGCCTTAAAGACTGAAGAACAGTCGTAGACTACTAAGCACTGTTGTAAGTCGCTCTGGATAAGAGCGTCTGCTAAATGATGTAAATGTAAATGTAAATAAATACCTGGGAGTGCAGCTGGACGATAAATTGGACTGGACTGCCAATACTGATTCTCTGTGCAAGAAAGGACAGAGCCGCCTGTACTTCCTTAGAAGACTGGCATCCTTCAACATCTGCAGTAAGATGCTGCAGATGTTCTATCAGACAGTTGTGGCGAGCGTCCTCTTCTACGCGGTGGTGTGCTGGGGAGGCAGCATTAAGAGGAAAGACGCCTCACGTCTGGACCAACTGATGAGGAAGGAAGGCTCTATTGTTGGCATGGAGCTGGACGGTTTGACATCCGTAGCAGAGCAACGGGCACTCAGCAGGCTCCTATCAATTATGGAGAATCCACTACATCCATTAAACAGTGTCATCTCCAGACAGAGGAGCAGTTTCAGCGAAAGACTGCTGTCACCGTCCTGCTCCACTGACAGACTGAGAAGATCATTCCTCCCCCAAACTATGCGACTCTTCAATTCCACCAGAGGGGGTAAACGTTGAACATTATTCAAGTTATTGTCTGTTTTTTACCTGCATTTTTTATTACTCTTTAATTTTAATATTTTTTGCTGCTGGAGTATGTGAATTTCCCCCTGGGATTAATAAAGTATCTATCTATCTATCTATCTATCTATCTATCTATCTATCTATCTATCTATCTATCTATCTATCTATCTATCTATCTATCTATCTATCTATCTATCTAATATAGCCCGTCTCATTAACAGTAGTATCTGGTCTATTGTTTTGGAGGCGTGAGCGCAACTGCATTAGTTCTTCCTTGTTTAGCGTTAATAACATGGATAAAGGATCGCACTTACTGTTAATACGTAGCGTTTTCTGTGGTTGAGTTGTTAATAATGTATGACTGTAATGTGATGATTCACTTATGCTGTATAGTCTTCACGTGTGAGGATGACGAACCTTTAATACGGAGTGTCCGTTTATTCTTATTACCCATCAGGTGTTGTGCCTGTGTCTTGTGTTGTTGCACTGTTTATATTGTATCACTGTAATGTGATTCAAATATGTTGTGGAGTCCGTATTTGTGGGGTTTCTATACTATATCGTGTTTTTGCTTGCGGGTTATTAGAGGTGCGTGGATCATGCATGTGTAGTGTGTTTGCGTACTGTCGGGCGCTTTCCGTACTCCAATTGATTTGTGACCCTTTCTCGACTCCGTATTCTGTCCCGGTTTACACTTGGTTTGGGCGCTGTAATCTCGGGCTTGATAGGTGACACTGTGTGGACTCCGTAGTCTGTCCCGTTTCACTCTGGGTCTTGTGCGTGACTCCTCCTTTTTGTGTGCTATGGGCGCGTTGTCTCATTTCTAATTTCTGTTAGTGGAGGGGGGCTTTGTGTCTCATTTCTTATTTCTGTTAGTGTGTGTACTCCGTCGTCTGCCCCGTTTCACTCTGGGGCTTTGTGTGGCGCCTGCGTCTGAGTCCTTTTTTTTTGTGTGCTATGGGCGCGCTGCATAATTTCTTATGCGTTGCCTCATTTCTTATTTCTGTTAGTGGAGGGTGGCTTTTTCTGTGGAGGGGGGCTTTGTGTCTCATTTCTTATTTATGTTAGTGTGTGTACTCCGTAGTCTGTCCCGTTTCACTCTGGGGCGTGGGTGTGATTCCTCTTTTTTGTGTGCTATGGGCTTTGTGTGGCTGTGTCTGACTCCTTTTTTTTTGTGTGCTATGGGCATATCCGGTTTACCATTCTCGTTGGAGGGGGGGGCTTTGTGTGTCTTTTGCGTCCACGGGCAGGTCCCTGCGTACATATCCGGTTTACCATTCTCGTTTAGTAATATGGATAGTGTGCTGCCTGACCGAGCCGCCACTGCGCGAAGGTTTAACAGCTGCAGGGGTTCAAAAGCCATCTCTGTCTGCCTTTTTTATTTCGCTTTTTTCCACTCTATTATGGTATGTAAAACAGGAGACGTCAGGCAGATGAGCTTCCCCTCTGTTTGTACAGTTCAGCACACGTGTGCTCCTTATTCCTCCTCGATACGTTCAATGAATTGGACAACCGGCTAAATGCTGATTGGTTCTCAGCTCTCGCCTGTGAAGAGCCCACCCCTCTGTCCTAAGAGGTCTGTTTGATTTTATCCTCCTGTCTCAGACTAGTTGGCCACAATCAGTGGGTCGGTCACATTAGATGATCCTCTTTACGCGAGTGCGGGAAATGACTGCCTCCTTCTGGTTAAGATTACGTAACTGAAGGTGAAATGAAAATCACTGACAAAGTCGTTTAATGAGAGGTGGGCTTGGTGAGCTTTGGGGGCAGCCGAACTATAAAATAGAACAGGGGTGCGTTTCTTAAAGTTGATCAGTCTTTTCAGATAACGAATGATGCTGGTAAACAACAAGTTAGCTTTTACAAGTGTTTCCAGAAGCCCTTTGTTACTTCAGGGACTTTCAAAACTCAACTTGAAGTTTTTTAGGAAGAAGTAATTGGATAGGACTGATGAGCTTTGTTGGGCTGAATGGCCTGTTCTCGTCAAGAGTTTTCTAATGTTCTCTGACATTTGCCGAATGAGTTTAAAGAACTTCTTTGATGGGCTCCTCCCCAGTGTCCACATCAGAAAAGCAGACAGTCGATAACAGGAGCATCGACCTCATGTGTTTAAGTTGTCAAATACGGGATATATTTTCACACCAGACATGTGCAAACGTTGAAAGAAAGAAAGAAAGAAAGAAAGAAAGAAAGAAAGAAAGAAAGAAAGAAAGAAAGAAAGAAAGAAAGAAAGAAAGAAAGAAAGAAAGAAAGAAAGAAAGAAAGAAAGAAACTTCACTCCCACATGTGAGGCGTCCATTCCCTGGTCTTTGATAGAATCCTCCTCCACTCATGTTATGATATTTCAGCCCCTAATTTTCCAGAGCCCAGTCCATGTGTCTGCTTTTTCAGTCTTTAATATTCATGGACCACTCACCCGAAACTCCGCTCTTAAAGTGCATAAAGTTGTTCATGTCTGAATTTAGCAACCTTTTATCTGACTTGGCTATAAATTATGATCACATAGTACTGATGGGAGATTTTAATGTACACATTGATGTGGAAACTGACACTTTTAGCAAATGTTTTACTTATTTGTTAAATTCAGTAGGATTTTGTCAGAATGTCAAAGGTCCAACTCATAATCATAACCACACATTAGATTTAATTATAACTTACAAAGTTGAAATTCAAAATTTAATTATTACTCCATTAAATGAAGTTATTTCTGATCACTACTTAATTACATTTGATTTAGTCCTGCCCTTGCCAACACACTCCCAGATTAAAACAAAGACAGGGTGACATCTAGATTGTAATTCTGCTTCAAAATGTATAGATACTTTGAGTAAGTCGAGTGTAATTGTGGAAAACCATTTAGATCAGTTAACATCAAATGTAAACACAGAAAACAACTTAGATGAGCTAACATCACATTATAATGTGACCTTGAGAGATGCTCTGGACACAGTGGCTCCCCTTAAAACAAAAGTGATCAAATCACATAGAAACTCTCCCTGGTTTAATGAAAACACTCGAGCTCTTAAATTAGAGTGTCGAAAACTGGAACGCAGATGGAGAACAACAAAGCTACAGGTCTTTCAAATTGCATGGACAGAGAGTGTTAATAAATATAAAAAAGCCCTCTTTAAAGCTCGCTCAGAATATTATTCTACATTAATAGATAGCAATAATAAAAATCCTCGGGTACTGTTTAGAACAGTGGCTAAATTAACAAATGGAAATTCAGATCAACAGTGCAAAATACCAACAGATATTAGCAGTACAGACTTTATGAACTTCTTCAATGAGAAAATTAAAAATATAAGATCCCAGATCTCTGCATCACAGTACAAACCACATACTAGCTTAGCAGACCCTGTCTCACCTTGCACTCAGCACTTTAGTAATTTTAATCCTGTAACTGAGCAGGAAGTCTTAAGTTTAATTTCTAAAATGAAGCCCACTACTTGTTCCCTAGATCCAGTGCCAACAAAACTAGTAAAAAGTGCAATGGATGTTCTTGCAGCGCCTATCCTAAACATTATCAATAGTTCATTATTCCATGGCACAGTACCTGATGCACTAAAAGTGTCAGTCATTAAACCATTACTTAAAAAGTCAGACCTTGACCCACATATACTAAATAATTATAGGCCTATTTCAAATTTACCGTTTCTCTCTAAAATACTAGAAAAAGTAGTCGCCAGTCAGCTTCAGACACACCTTATGCATTACAATTTATTTGAGAAATTCCAGTCTGGTTTTCGCACTGGTCATAGTACAGAAACGGCACTAACACGGGTTGTAAATGACATTCTGATATCCTCTGATGAAGGAAACTCCACTGTAATTAGGTTGTTGGACTTAAGTGCGGCATGTGACACCATCGACCATTCTATCTTACTGCACAGGCTAGAAAATGATGTTGGGCTTACAGGCACCGTGCTCGCTTGGTTTAGTTCTTACTTATCAAATCAATTCCAAAATGTACAGAAATGTGCTGACAGGACTCCATCATTATACACAGAAGTTCAATATGGTGTCCCGCAGGGCTCAGTACTGGGACCTTTACTGTTTTCACTTTACATGCTTCCACTGGGATCTCTCATTAGGAAACATCATGTTAATTTTCACTCGTATGCAGATGACACCCAGTTATACCTTTCATTTAAATCAAATGAAGTTTCTCCAATGTTGTCTTTAATTAGTTGTGTTAGTGAATTAAACGAGTGGATGAATGAGAACTACTTGTCTTTAAATACAGATAAAAGAGAGATGTTAATTGTTGGAGGGAATGATGCTGATCACAATAATATTTTGTCATCATTTAACTCAATGGGAATCCCAGTCCGCAATCTCGGAGTTATCTTTGACTCTAGAAGGTCATTTAAAGCGCATATTACAAAGTTGTCCAAAACATGTTTCTGCCATCTTAAAAATGTTAGGAAATTAAGGCGCTTTTTAAATAATCAGGATTCTGAGAAACTAATTCATGCATTTATTTCTAGTAGGATTGACTACTGCAATGCGGTGTTCACTGGATGTTCAAACTGTTCTTTATACAGCCTCCAGTTAATCCAAAATGCGGCTGCGAGAATTATTACAAGAACAAGAAAATACGAACACATAACTCCAGTTCTTAAATCCTTACACTGGCTCCCGGTTAAGTTTAGGGCAGATTTCAAAATCCTTCTTTTAACATATAAAGCATTAAATGGTCGAGGTCCGGCTTACTTGTCTGAACTTATCATGACTTACAAACCTGAGCGCACATTAAGATCTCAAGATGCCGGTCTGCTTATGATTCCAAGGATTAATAAAATAACAGTGGGGGGTCGAGCTTTTAGTTACAGGGCCCCTAAACTGTGGAATGGTCTGCCTGCTACTATAAGAGATGCCCCTTCGGTCTCAGCTTTTAAATCCCGGCTGAAGACTCACTACTTCAGTTTAGCACACCCTGACTAGAGCTGCTGATTAACTGTACAGACTGCATCTCTGTTGTTAGTCATTAGCACTTAAACATAAGTAACATGACAGTTATAATTGTATACTAACCCTCACTTATTCTGTTTTTCTTCTCGGTACTCAAATGTGGCACTTGGTGCCACGGCCCACCTGCCAAGTTGTTTTGCCTGCCTAAGGAAAAGTCATCCTAGATGGAGGATCGCAGGAATCAAAGGAAAGAGGGATCCTTTCATCGGATTGGCTGGCCCAGCACTGTTTCAGCTGTGGAATGGCCAAATGGGGGAGGCAGCTTGAAGGATGAGGTCTCCAGGACTCTATACAAATACAAATCTTATTATGGGATATATCATCTACTGTTAAATTCTGCTCTGTACTTCTAAAATTTATATTTTTTATTTCTTACTATATTGAGAAATTGTTCTGTGTACTGTACTGTATTGTATTGTATTGACCCCCTTCTTTTGACACCCACTGCACGCCCAATCTACCTGGAAAGGGGTCTCTCTTTGAACTGCCTTTCCCAAGGTTTCTTCCATTTTTCCTACTAGGTTTTTTTGGGTTTTTCCTTGTCTTCTTAGAGAGTCAAGGCTGGGGGGCTGTCAAGAGGCAGGGCCTGTTAAAGCCCATTGCGGCACTTCCTGTGTGATTTTGGGCTATACAAAAATAAACTGTATTGTATTGTATTGTATAAAACTCCTGGGGTGACCAACTCCCCCCTAACAATCAACAAGCAGCATTAACAAGGGTATGGCAAAGCCCCTGGCAAGTGCAAAAGCTGACAATGACAATATTCATGTCATACAAAGCATTATTCATGTATTTATTTCCAGTCAGAGCACAGGCTGGTAACGTCACTCGCTCAGGGTCATACAGTGGTGTCAGCAGTGGGATCTGAGCCAACAACAACAAGGCACCATAGTAATCTGCTTGTTACATGATCAGATTTGCACACAGCTGCCTTGCGCCCGGTGTTTGCTGTGACAGCTCCATGATCCTCAGGACCTCATCCTGAATTAGCAGATTAAGAACCTGGCTGGATGGAAACAACACAAGGAAGTCAATAAGCCCGCACATCATCACCTATGTCCCTGTGTCTGCCATTTTGCTCTGTAATATGCATGGCCTGAAACTCCAAGATGGACCCCACTCAGCTTAGACTGAGTAAAACTCCAGAGGGGGGATCAACACCCCCACTATACACACTTGACAATCAGCGTTATTTCGGGATATGGCAGTTCTAACACTTGTGATATCTCAAAGTGATGGTATATTTGTGCTTAACTGGATTTGTAAAACTTTAAAGAATCCTAAAGAACATCCATCCATCCATCCATTTTCCAACCCGCTGAATCCAAACACAGGATCACGGGGGTCTGCTGGAGCCAATCCCAGCCAACACAGGGCACAAGGCAGGAACCAAACCCGGGCAGGGTGCCAACCCACCGCAGGACGCACACAAACACACCCACACACTAAGCACACACTAGGGCCAATTTAGAATCGCCAATCCACCTAACCTGCATGTCTTTGGACTGTGGGAGGAAACCGGAGTGCCCGGAGGAAACCCACGCAGAGACGGGGAGAACATGCAAACTCCACGCAGGGAGGACCCGGGAAGCGAACCCAGGTCTCCCAGATCTCCCAACTGCGAGGCAGCAGTGCTACCCACTGCGCCACCGTGCCGCCCCAAAGCTCTTCATTCAAATAAAATCTATCTGATATCATCTTCTGTTTGAAACAAAAGAAACAAAGTGCCAAGTGTAAGTGGTAAAAACTGAAGATAAAAAGAGAGTTTTGTTTTAATAATCGATTTGTTTAATTCAGTATTAAAACGTCACATAAATAAATAAATAAAAGTTCAGGAACAAGCGTATGGCACATTACAATATCTTCTCCGAAGGCTCTACAAGGAGGAACATTGTTTTCCACGCAAATCATCATAACGATTATTAACAAAGAAAACTGTTGAGTTTTATTTTAAAGACCCTCTTCCTAACCCCCCTTTCTCTTGATTTATTTTTTAGTAGTTCTTTCATATGTCTTTCCCAAACCTTACTTTATACAAAGCCCCTCTTTAGGCAGCACGCTATTGGCTGTCAAACAAAGGTGCCAGCGCGACTGCGCAGGAAGATCGGCGCTCAGTCGGTAAACGTGACATGGGCTGCGACTTTGAGTTCTGCAATTTGACTTTGTCGTCGGTATGTCAGTCGGTCATTTCGTCGTTACACAAACAGTCGTGTAATTCGACATTGGCGTTAAGTTATTACATTTCAAACTCCACTCAGATTCGGACATAAAAGACCAACTCAATGAACACAAAGCTAATTCTTCTGATCCAGAAACTAAACTCGTAGTTCACGTTTCATCGCAGGGAGCTGATCCTCGTCTGCTCTGAAGCACTTTGTCAGGTGGGATTCCTGACCTGATTCATAAACTAATTTTTCCCAAAACTGTATTTTGTTAAAAGTTACAAATTCACACAAAATCTACCTGATAGATCAAGTTCCCTTCCAAACAAAAGAAATAAAGTGCAAAGAGTAAGTGGTAAAAACTGAAGCTAAAAAGAGAGTACTGTTATAATTAAATGAATAAAGTTCATGAAAAATTATATGGCACATTTCAAGTTCTTCTCCAAAGACACTATCAGGAATTTTGTTTTCCACTTAATTTCATCAGTTAATTAAAATTTTAAAAAAATCAACACAATGGCTATTAATTTATTCTGAAATGATCCTAATGCTTAATAACAAAGAAAACTGTACTGTTTTATTGCAAAGACCCTCCTCCTGGCCCCCTTTCTCTTGATTTCTTTGTTACTATATTATTCACAAACCTTCCTTTTTACAAATCCTCTCATTAGAAATACTCGTAGTTGTCACGTTACTCGTTTTCTTTTCCTCCTCTGATGTTTCCTGATGGGCGGCACGGTGGTGCAGTGGGTAGCGCTGCTGCCTCGCAGTTGGGAGATCTGGGGACCTGGGTTCGCTTCCTGGGTCCTCCCTGCGTGGAGTTTGCATGTTCTCCCCGTGTCTGCGTGGGTTTCCTCCGGGCGCTCCGGTTTCCTCCCACAGTCCAAAGACATGCAGGTTAGGTGGATTGGTGATTCTAAATTGGCCCTAGTGTGTGCTTGGTGTTTGTGTGTGTCCTGCGGTGGGTTGGCACCCTGCCCAGGATTGGTTCCCTGCCTTGTGCCCTGTGTTGGCTGGGATTGGCTCCAGCAGACCCCCGTGACCCTGTGTTCGGATTCAGCGGGTTGGAAAATGGATGGATGGATGTTTCCTGATTTCCCTCATTAAATGAACAGACAGGTCGCCCCGCCTACAGTCAATTCTAGGCGGTCTTCGTTTGGACGGATCGCTCCGATGCCGTGACGTGCTGGTTGATCGATGAAGCCAAAGGAGCAGAAGGAGTGCCACCGATTTCCCGCGCTCCATTCTCTCGCTGTTTCATTAACGAGTCACGTGCGCCGCCGCCATTGATTTAAACCCGCGCGCGCGCACTCTCTTGTTCATGTCCTGTTCCTGTTCGGCGCATTCGCAGCATGGCGTGTTTGGATTTTTGGTGTCTTTTCTGGCTCGTTTTGTGCATGTCTGCTGTTCGATTTGTGTCAGGGGACGTATTTGTGACTAAGAAATGTGATAGTGTCATGACGATGACGCTGTCATTTGAGGGCTCTCCGACTGTTTTTCTTCAGAGTGAGTGCTAGAACTTGTTCATGTCTGAGTCTTCAAGTAAGGTTTGCTCACATACTGTTTGTTTCTCAGAGACGAGAGGCGGGCAGGTAAAGGTGACGAAAGATCTCCCAGGAATCGTCCTCCGTGTGAAGTCTGGCCGCACCACACTAACGGTGCCCTTTTCTTCCCATTATGGTTACGTGGCTCAGGAGGTGAGTATCGCCGACGCTTAAACGGCTTGAATAAAAACTGCAATCAACGGCAACTTTTGTAATCTGGTTTGAGTCTCTCCTTTGTCTCTTTAGCGTTCCCAGTATGTCCTGGTCATTGCCTTTGGACGTCCCTCTAATTGGAGAACATTCAAGTGCCGTAAGCTAGGTATGGTTCTCTTCTCAGTTGGCAGCCTGAGTGTTGCTCCCATCTTCTAAATGTGATCTTTCACAGATCGGGCCCCTAAACCTATTAACTTCGTTTCTATAATCAATGTTGCTGAGAGATGTGCAGTTACAGACAGTGAGATGCTCCCTTGTGGAGGGTCTTCATCCATCACTCAAGCAGACTGTGAAACCAACAACTGTTGCTACGATTCGAGCAGCAGCACCAGTCCATGCTACTATGCCAATGACGGTGAGTGGTGGTGGGGGTGTGAGTGAGCAAAGGTGGCTGCTACTGGATATTCATGCTTGTTTGCTTTGGCCAGTGACTGTGCAGTGCACCCTGGATGGACAGTTTGTGGTGGTGGTGTCTGAGAATGTGACCCTTCCTCCCCTGGATCTTGGGTCTATCCAGTTGGTGGACAGCAGTTTCTCCAGTTGCAGCCCTGTGACCAGCCTGTCCAGCTTTGTCATGTACCAGTTTCCAGTCAGTGCCTGTGGCAGCACAGTTCAGGTGAGACTCCATCTGGGGGTTATCTAGCAGTAGAGTGGGCTTTCCAACTAGATAAGCTGGATCAGAGTTTGAATAAAAAGGTGTCCAGCTTAGAACATTATGTAGTGTAACAAAGGTGCTATATAGGCACATGACCTGACACGGAGGGACATATAAAATTCTCAGACTTTCTTCCCCGTGACCCACCGGCCATACAGTCCCAAATACCACACAATAAACCACACCACCACTTTTCTTCCTTTCCCACCACTTCTCCTCCAGCTTGGTCTGCTTCCTCCCAACTCTGGCTGAGTGGTGGTGGAATTCTTTTTTTTTTTTTTTTTTTTTTTTTTAATAGCCCACCCAGAAGCATTCCAGGTGCTTGACCACCTGATCTTAATTGCACTTCTGGGTGAGGCTGAAGATTCATCCCCCTATTCTGTGGACTCCACGCAGCGCTCCCAACCAGGTTGTAGACTTCATCTCCCATGGAGCCATGCAACAGGTTTGGGGATCACCGTCGGCCAGGGAGGCTGCCACCAAGTGTCCAGGAGAGGTATGGAGTTGCCCGTGGTTGCTCCCCTGGAACAGATGCAGAAGGGGTGTCCTTAAAGGGTATGGGACCCCGCTGTCCCCACAGTAGCTTAATGTGTACTTTGTTTTGTGATCTAAAGATTGATCTCTGCTTGTGAAGTTTGTCCTTCAACACCCAGTATTGCTTTTTTTTTTTTTTTTTTTTTTTGTGTGTGAGACAATTTGTGTCCAAGAAAGGCAATAACTGTACATTTTGTAGTACAATGACTTTACTGTCCCTGTTAGATAGATAGATAGATAGATACTTTATTAATCCCAATGGGAAATTCACATTCTTCAGCAGCAGCATACTGATACATAAATAATATTAAATTAAAGAATGATAATACAGGTGAAAAAAAAACAGACAATAACTATGTATAATGTTAACGTTTACCCCCCCTGGTGGAATTAAAGAGTCGCATAGTTTGGGGGAGGAACGATCTCCTCAATCTGTCTGTGGAGCAGGACAGTGACAGCAGTCTGTCGCTGAAGCTGCTCTTCTGTCTGGAGATGACATTATTTAGTGGATGCAGTGGATTCTCCATAATTGATAGGAGCCTGCTGAGCGCCCTTCGCTCTGCCACAGATGTTAAACTGTCCAGCTCCATGCCAACAATAGAGCTTGCCTTCCTGACCAGTTTGTCCAGGCGTGAGGCGTCTTTCCTCTTAATGCTGCCTCCCAAGCACACCACCGCGTAGAAGAGGGCGCTCGCCACAACTGTCTGATAGAACATCTGCAGCATCTTATTGCAGATGTTGAAGGAAGCCAGCCTTCTAAGGAAGTATAACCGGCTTTGTCCTTTCTTGCACAGCGCATCAGTATTGGCAGTCCAGTCTAATTTATCATCCAGCTGCACTCCCAGATATTTATAGGTCTGCACCATCTGCACACAGTCACCTTTGATGATCACTGGGTCTAGGAGGGGTCTGGGCCTCCTAAAATCCACCACCAGCTCCTTGGTTTTGCTGGTGTTCAGGTGTAGGTGGTTTGAGTCGGACCATTTAACAAAGTTATTGATTAGGTCCCTATACTCCTCCTCCAGCCCATTCCTGATGCAGCCCACGATAGCAGTGTCATCAGCGAACTTTTGCACGTGGCAGGACTCCGAGTTGTGTTGGAAGTCCGATGTATATAGGCTGAACAGGACCGGAGAAAGTACAGTCCCTTGTGGCGCTCCTGTGTTGCTGACCACAATGTCGGACGTGCAGTTCCCAAGACGCACATACTGAGGTCTGTCTTTAACATAGTCCACGATCCATGCCACTAGGTATGAATCTAATCCCATCTCTGTCAGCTTGTCCCTAAGGAGCAGAGGTTGGATTGTGTTGAAGGCGCTAGAGAAGTCTAGAAACATAATTCTTACAGCACCACTGCCTCTGTCCAAGTGAGAGAGGGATCGATGTTGCATGTAGATGATGGCATCTTCCGCTCCCACCTTCTCCTGATATGCAAACTGCAGAGGGTCAAGGGCGTGTTGAACCTGTGGCCTAAGGTGGTGAAGCAGCAGCCTCTCCATGGTCTTCATCACATGTGATGTCAGAGCAACAGGCCGAAAGTCATTCAGCTCACTAGGACGTGATACCTTTGGCACTGGGGTGATACAAGATGTTTTCCAAAGCCTCGGGACTCTCCCCTGTTCCAGGCTCAGGTTGAAGATGCGCTGTAGAGGACCCCCCAGCTCCGATGCACAGACCTTCAGCAGTCGTGGCGATACTCCATCTGGACCCGCTGCTTTGCTGGCACGAAGTCTCCTCAGCTCTCTGCTCACTTGCGCTGTTGTTATTATGGGTGGGGATGTCTCTGCTATGCTGGTATCAGCAGAAGGATGTTTTCAGCTGGCTGGTGGCAATGTGACTTTCCAGAACACCATGTCTGCTGCCATCACTGTGAGGAGTGGTCCAGAGGGCTCCATCACCAGGGGCAGTGTCTACAAGTAAGCCTTCTGACCCTGCTTCCTCTAACCCTAAATGTGCTCTACCTGCTATGATGTGTTTCTCTCCTCAGGTTGTTCTTCCAGTGCACCTACTCGGGAAGCCAGGATGTGCAAGTGGAGGCTGAGGTGTATACTGTGGCACCACCTCTTCCAGTAGTAGAGCAAGGGCCATTTGATCTGGAGTTGGTCATCGCAACAGGTACTGTAGGGGGTGGGTGTCCCTATTTGCTTCTGTGGCTTTAGTCAGAGTGACGCAAAGGCAATCTTAAAAGCAGATTAGGTTTTGGTGGTTTTTCCACTAATACCCCTCTTTTTGCATTGCCAGATCCCTCCTATGGCTCCTACTATGTGGATGCTGACTACCCAGTAACCAAAACTCTGAGGGATCCTGTGGCTGTGGAAGTGCACATCATGAACAGGACTGACCCTAACCTTGTTCTGACTCTTGGGGACTGCTGGGTCACCTCAGGACCTTCTGCTTCCATCCAGCCCCAGTGGAGCCTTCTGGTGAATGGGTAGGTGCCCACCAGTGTGAGGGTGGGGGAATAGAGGATGGATGGTCAGTGCTAACTGGAGGGTCTGCTTTACCCAGATGTCCATACACAGGGGACAACTATTTGACCAGCTTGGTGACTGTGGACAGCACATCTGGAGTGGCCTACCCAAGTCATTACAAGAGATTTGTGTTTGAGATGTTTGCTTTTGTGGATCCTGTAGCTCGGCAAGCCTTGGCTGAAAAGGTGGGAATACTAGTGTTGTGGATCCTGGAATTCTGGGCCCTCCATTCTTGGAGAGTAGTGGATTCCATTGTCCTGCGATACACCGGAGGTGGAGTTGGGGTCTGTCTTCTCTGATGTGCTTCCCCTTTTTCTAGATCTTCATCTACTGTGTCGCTGCTGCCTGCTATCCCTCTGCCACACACCCCTGTACTCAGAGCTGCCCTGCTAGAAGTGAGTAGCCTACTTCAAATGGATCGGAAATGTGATTTGCTCCGTATTTATAATGGACAGCTTTTGTGAATTGCAGAGTTAGAGGATTTGGGTTTCCTAAGATGGCCCCTAATGCTGTAGTTGAAGTAACCCTACCCTTTGTTTCAAGGATCTGGCAGAGCTGCAGACAAGATGGCACAAATGGCTTCCTCCAGGAAGAATGAGCTCCTTCACAGTGGTCCAGTTGTGATGAAAGCTGACAGTGTGACGACATCCATGTTGGAGAAGGAAGGTATGCTAGATTAGGCCACAGAACACCTTGTGTGTTTAGCTGATGTGAGTTTGGCTTGGAGAGTAAATGTCCTTTTTGTCTTCCTCCCACAGCCCCTCTTACCACTGGATACCTGGTGCTGGGAGCTGCAGCTGCCATGTTGATGGTTGTTTTGGTGTTGGCTGTAGTTGCTCTGCGGAGGATGAACGGACAAAATGTGAATCTGAAATTTCAATAAAACTTTTTGGGTTTATTTCTTGACTGACTTCTCTAACTCATTTGTCTGAGCTTAATACAAATCATGAGGTTACAATGGGGGGGCGGCAGACTTTGTTAAATAACCAAAATAGGATCAAACAAATCCACCCCATTAAAGTATGGCTGGCTGAGAAACTTAAAGCCTGTAACAAATGTAAATGGGTGAATAACGAGAAATGGGGAGGGGAGAATCTGCTTCCATTTAAATGCTTATTCTAAAATCATTGATCCTGACAGGTTTTGGAAGTTCTGCACAGATCCTCTGGGAGAATTTGATTGCCCCACCCACCATCTTTCCCATTTATGTAAGACCAAAGTTGGGATTCTTCCAGTTGCCTAAGAAGTCTGTGCCAATAGTGCATTAAAGGCAATGGTTTGTGTCCTTCTCCACTGTAATTGCTTCTGTAAGGCCACCAAACAGCTGTTGGTGACATAGGGATTGTGACACCCAACCGGTCTGAGAGGCATTTAAAGATTTTTGGTCCGAAATGATTTGTCTCCAGTCCAGAACTTGAGGCCTAGTTAGGCTGGAATCGGATTGTAGTGTTTGCAGGTTGGCTCTCGCTCTCTCCCTGGAAACCTTTCATCAATTTTTAAATGACAGATGCACTCAATATATAAAGTTGAATAATTGTATGCTTTGTTTTGCACATATGGAGCTCGAGTGAATTCTCTGCATTGCTGCCTTCCACTCCTTTCCTGAGATGTTGAATGAGAGCTCCTTCATCCATTGTCGTCGTCCTGGATCTTTCAAAGGGAGGGGACTGTAAAATGGTTTTATATTTTCCAGAAATGCTGGCAGAGTACTTGAAACTGAGCAATATTTTTATTTTTCCCAGCTCGGAGGGAGGTGAGAGAAACTGGGCAGGTTCTGTTTAACAAAGTTTCTTCTTTAGAAGCAAGTGCAAGAAATGTGTTGCTGGAAAGTTTAATTTGGAATGTAATTCATAGACAAAGGGGTTGCATCGTAAGTGATTTAATCCCAGACATTTTAAACTGCACATTTTTGAGAGGGTGGAAAGAGGTGCCACAGAAGCTATTATCTTAAAATGCTTCCTACTTTCACTCCATATTTGGAGTGACTGAAGCACAATTGGGTTGTTAGTATATTGGTGAGAACTCGTACTCCTTGGGGTACAAAGCAGGGAATCGTGTATCCGGAAAGTATTCACAGCGCATCACTTTTTCCACATTTTGTTGTATAAAGGATTGCTGCAGGGTTTAATTTCTATTGCAGACCAAGCCTGTCTGTTCATCTGTGTCCAGGTTTTAATCGCTTTGTTTGCTGCCCATAAAATTGAAAGTTAGGTAGAGCCATGCCAACACTGGAATGGAACATTTGGCCACTCCAGTGTTTTTGCAGCCAGTACTATATTTGTGTCCACTAAAATAGTATTTTAGCGTTTAGAACTGTTAGGTGGGAGATTACTTTTTCCTTTTAATTCGTGATTCAGGCCTTTTAACTTTGTGACCTGTTAACTGTCCCATCATGGAGACGTTGATTTTTTGATGTCATTTTGGAGTCTTAACTGAAGGTGAGACAGCTTTGACCTAAATTTCCCTTTTTCTCACGAGTTAATGCCACAAAGCCTATTGTTACGTTGGCACTTATCTAAAAGGATAGAGCGCGTGCGCACTCCGCTCTCTTTTCTCTCCCCCACCCAATTTTGTTTTATGTTCATGTTGCCTCATTACGGTCTACATTTTATGATCTGATTAGAATCTTTTTCTAACACTTGTTAAATAAAATAACCGTGTCTCAATTATACAGTACTGTGTGTAGGTGCGGTATTTGCTGTGCACGCAAAAGGAGTCTGACAACAACACGTCATCCATGTTGAGACACCCGCGTCACCACTCGTAAAGCTGCAGCAGGAAATCTCTGGTATGTCTTTATAGTCCTGTGTTTAGGATTCAAACTTTAATGTCTAATTTGTGTGTTCATTAAATAGTATAATTGAAGGACCTTAGCAGAATTAAATGAACACAGACTTTTCCTGGTGACGTGAGTCTGAAACAGCGAGTGCAGCTAAACTTGATTTCTTGCCTTGACCTCAGTTAACCACCAGATGTCGCTGTTCATACTGGGGCTGAGGCGTCAAAGCTTTTTCGGAACAAATTTAGAAAGTCTCAAAGCTTCACGAGGCTTCGTTTTCCCGCAATAACTTTTTTTTTTTTTTTAGTCAGTCTCTCTATATTAAAATGAAACTACCACAAAAATTAGACTGCTCATTTCTTTGTGAGAACTTACAAATTCAGTTATTTTCTCTGATCTAGGTAATCAAGGATTAAAACTTGTGATGCTAAACATCTAGTGTCTTAACAGAGATGTGATGCCAATTGGGCACAACGCCACTCCAGTTTGTATCTACAGCAGCTGGTGACACAGGCCAGTACTCCCACCAGTACAGATGTGACAAGAGCACAGCTTACAGCAGCTGTTGGCCTGCACACTCACTGTCAGGATCTCTTTATGCTGATGTGCTGCAGAGTAAACATGCCATTGAAGAACAGGTAGTCCATCACCAGGCGGAGCTTGACTAGTGACTTGGCAGGTGCTGTTGACAATGCGTCCAAATGAAAGGAGATGGTGGGGTGAAAAGACTGAGGGAGCTTAAACAAGAAGGTCCAGTTGTGGTAGGTGGAGCTGGAGTTCCGTTTTTCAGGTCGTCATTTAACCAAGATGTGCAACAGACGGCGTGTAGTCCTATGGAGGTAATGACAATTGAGCATCAGTTTCACACTGAAAACAAAAGCCATGGGAATGGAGAGTAGGAGAGAGCGAGGACACAGGTCCGTATTGATCTTCAAAGCAGACACGCAGTTGAATTTGCTAAGCCAATGGATGACTTGGCTAATGCTTGGAGAAAAACGACACCCATTGCAGAAACGGGATCTCTGAAGGTGGATGAACGTCGGCTCAAGGCCTTGATGTGTTGCACTGAGACCGTCAAGTTTTAGATGGTTGCACAGAAACATTAAAATCCCTTGGATGGAAGAGACACTTCTCAAGGCTTATCAGCAGAGATTGGAAAACGATACGTTCAGAGATGCTCTTCTGCATACCTCAGTTGAAACAAATGCTTGAGTTACTGCTGCACTTACCCGACAAGCAGCATTAACAAGGGTATGGCAAAGCCCCTGACCAGTCCAAAAGCTAGCAATGACCATGTTCAAGTCCTACAAAGAATTATTCAGTTATTTCTAGTCCGTGCACAGACCGGTAGGGTCACTAAGTGGTGTCAGCAGTGGGATCAGAGCCCACAACAACTGGGCGCCATAGTAATCTGGTTGATACATGATCAGATTTGCACACAGTAGCCTTGTACCTGATGTTTGCTGTGACAGCTCCAGGATCCTCAGGACCTCCTCCTGAAATAGTGGATTAAGAACCTGAATGGAAACAACACAAGGAAGTCAATAAGCCTACACATCAGTAATCATCACCTTCAGTGTATCCAGAAAGTATTCACAGTGCGTCACTTTTTCCACATTTTATTATGTTAATGCCTTATTCCAAAATGGATTTAATTCATTTTTTTCCTCTGAAATCTACACACAACACCCCATAATAACGTGAAAAAAGTTTGAGGTTTTTGCAAATTTATTAAAAATAAAAAACTGAGAAATCCCATGTCCATAAGTATTCCCAGCCTTTGCTCAATACTTTGTCGATGCCCCTTTGGCAGCAATTCCAGCCTCAAGTCTTTTTGAATATGATGCCACAAGCTTGGCACACCTATCCTTGGCCAGTATCACCCATTCCTCTTTGCAGCACCTCTCAAGCTCCATCAGGTTGGATGGGAAGCGTCGGTGCACAGCCATTTTAAGATCTCTCCAGAGATGTTCAATCAGATTCAAGTCTGGGCTCTGGCTGGGCCACTCAAGGACATTCACAGAGTTGTCCTGAAGCCACTCCTTTGATATCTTGGCTGTGTGCTTAGGGTCGTTGTCCTGCTGAAAGATGAACCGTCGCCCCAGTCTGAGGTCAAGAGCGCTCTGGAGCAGGTTTTCATCCAGGATGTCTCTGTACATTGCTGCAGTCATCTTTCCCTTTATCCTGACTAGTCTCCCAGTCCCCACAGCATGATGCTGCCACCACCATGCTTCACTGTAGAGATGGTATTGGCCTGGTGATGAGCGGTGCCTGGTTTCCTCCAAATGTGACGCCTGGCATTCACACCAAAGAGTTCAATCTTTGTCTCATCAGACCAGAGAATTTTGTTTCTCATGGTCTGAGAGTCCTTCAGGTGCCTTTTGGCAAACTCCAGGCAGGCTGCCATGTGCCTTTTACTAAGGAGTGGCTTCCGTCTGGCCACTCTACCATACAGGCCTGATTGGTGGATTGCTGCAGAGATGGTTGTCCTTCTGGAAGGTTCTCTTCTCTCCACAGAGGACCTCTGGAGCTCTGACAGAGTCACCATTGGGTTCTTGGTCACTTCCCTGACTAAGGCCCTTCTCCCCCGATCGCTCAGTTTAGATGGCCGGCCAGCTCTGGGAAGAGTCCTGGTGGTTTCGCACTTCTTCCACTTACGGACGATGGAGGCCACTGTGCTCATTGGGACCTTCAAAGCAGCAGAAATATTTCTGTAACCTTCCCCAGATTTGTGCCTTGAGACAATCCTGTCTCGGAGGCCTACTGACAATTCCTTCGACTTCATGCTTGGTTTGTTCTCTGACATGAACTGTCAGCTGTGGGACCTTATATTGACAGGTGTGTGCCTTTCCAAATCATGTCCAGTCAACTGAATTTACCACAAGTGGACTCCAATGAAGCTGCAGAAACATCTCAAGGATGATCAGGGGAAACAGGAGGCACCTGAGCTCAATTTGGAGCTTCGTGACAAAGGCTGTGAATACTTATGTACATGTGCTTTCTCAATTTTTTTATTTTTAATAAATCTGCAAAAACCTCAAGTAAACGTTTTTCATGTTGTCATTATGGGGTTGTGTGTAGAATTCTGAGGAAAAAAATGAATTGAATCCATTTTGGAATAAGGCTGTAACATAACAAAATGTGGATAAAGTGATGCGCTGGGAATACTTTCTGGATACACTGTATTTCCAGCCCCGGGCGTTGTTAAATCTCTTGGCACAAAGTCTCATCTCGTGGGACGTGAGTTCTTGATATTATAGTTTAAAATTTAAAAACGGAATAAGTATCTGAAAATATAAAACCATCACATTAAACTTCAATAAATTTTAAAAAAGAATTATACCAAACATATAATATGTAGGTTTTCAAATAAGCCAGATTTAAAGCGTGACATAAAACGTGACATAAAATCATTGCACTTTTCGGCTTAGGGTTTCATATAGAGAGAGAGAGTAGATTTCGAATAGGGCGGCACGGTGGTGCAGTAGCAGCAGTGCTGCATCCCAGTAAGGAGACGTGGGTTTGTTTCCCGGGTCCTCCCTGCGTGGAGTTTCCTCCCACAGTCCAAAGACATGCAGGTGAGGTCGACTGGAGATTCTAAATTGGCCTTAGTGTGTGCTTGGTGTGTGTGTGTGTCCTGCAGTGGGTTAGCACCCTGCCAGGGATTGGCACCCTGTGTTGGCTGGGATTGGCTCCAGCAGACCCCCGTGACCCTGTGTTCAGATTCAGAGGGTTGGAAAATGGATGGATGGATGGTCCTTCTAGCTGCCTCCCATGCACATGTGCATGACAATATCTGTAATTATAGATATCCATCCATCCATTTTCCAACCCTCTGAATCCGAACACAGGGTCACGGGGGTCTGCTGGAGCCAATCCCAGCCAACACAGGGTGAAAGGCAGGAACCAATCCTGGGCAGGGCACCAGCCCACCACAGGGCACACACCCACACACCAAGCCCAATTTTGAATCACCAATGCACCTAACCTGCATGTCTTTGGACTGAGGGAGGAAACCCACGCAGACACGGGGAGAACATGCAAACTCCATGCAGGGAGGACCCAGGAAGCGAACCCAGGTCTCCTATCTGCGAGGCAGCAGCGCTACCCACCGCGCCACCGTGCCACCTATTATAGATATATATTATACAATATCAATTCCTATTTTTACTCTAGAGTATATCCCCCAAACCTTTGACAGTGTTTATGTCCTTATTTTATGCTATATATACATATTGTCACAAACTCAACAAACACCACAGAAAGATTTGGTAATATTTCCTGGATGCAAAATTGAACAAACTATTATACTGAAGTGTACAGGTTGGAGTCCAGAACAGAACTGAATTGAGATGGTCAAAATGGCGGTTTTAAAGGCAAGCAGAGGAAGTGACATCATCAATTGTGCCCGGAACCGGCATCATCAGGCCTGGGACCAGAAGTGACGTCATCGATGGAGCAGAAACCAGAAGTTGTGTCATCAGGGCAAGGACCGGAAGTGGAGTCATCAGGTGGGCTGGGTACAGAAGTAATGACATCAGTGGGGTGGAACTGGAAGTGATGTCATCGGGACCAGGCAGAAATTCCCATAAGAGAAGTGAATTAAAGAGTCACTGCACTCTGCCACCCACTGGTCTGTTGTGGAATTACTCTCATTTAGGCCCTTTAGCTGGCCTGCCATGTGCCCGTATGTGACAATATATATATATATATATATATTCCCAAGCACGTGTCACCCAGTAGCCGTCTCTTGTGTTGCCGCACAGACGAATGAATCACCGGGGGCTTTGCTTATCTTGAGCTGCTGAATTGATAACAGTTTCCGCTGTTTATTCTCTCCCAGTGCCAAGTCTTCTCTCCCTGAACCCCGGCAGTTTCAACTTCACGGACTGGAGGCATTGGGGTCAGATGATTAGGAAGAAGCCCTGTGGGTGGACCCGTCATAGTACTGGATTTAGCTGTGTGACAGGACTCCTCGGTCATTACCCAGCCAAGATACCAATGGAATAGAAGGACCTGGGGGAGAGAGAGCATCACTGGGACAAGACCTCCCATGGGACACTAGAGGACAGCCCTGGCACCATGGAGTTTGGTGCAGCCCTGTTGGGTTCCTTGGGGGCCCCCAGAGCCCTGTAGAGGATTTCCACAACACCTGGGAGTGATTCCAGACTAATCCTAATGAACCACCTGGAGCTGAATAACAGGGACCACCTCACATCAGTCTGAGAACCAGAGTCAGGAGGAGGAGGAAGACTAAGCTTGCTGAGAGAGGAGTGGAGACAGAAGAAAAGAAAGGAGGACTGTGCATGTAATGCAGTTTTACTGTGCTGTGGGAAACAGGAAAAAGTGCTCCACCACAAGAATAAACGTGTACCAAACTTGTGCCTCTGTTCCTGTCCAAGTTTGGGGAGCTGGGTGTCCACAGCCACTTTTCACTACACACTTTATAAAGAGTTATCCCTAGACGTCTGTTCTTGAGTGTTACATCTAGCACCTTGGGAGTTGGTGCTATATAACTCTGCCTCCCACTTTGTTGCCTGTATTCTGTGTGGAGGAGAAATGGTGCAGAGCACACAAAAGACCCACAACTTCATAACTGCATGACCTTCCATTGTAGGGGTGTGCTGATGGCCAAAAATGTATACCATAATAAAACTAAAAAATGATGAGAGGGTTGTGGACCCCCTTACTAAAAGGATAGTCAGTCCCTGTATTAAAAACCACAGCAAGAGCCACGTCTGCATACCTGGCTGAACACCAGCACCATTTTCAATGAACTGGAGACTCCAACACTTCTCTGCTGTTCAGTTTGTAGTGCGTTTCCCACCACCCAGGACAGGAGAGAATCAAGAGACACTCAGGGAGAGGGTCCATTCTAGTGGCCTTAGTATTGCATGGCTTCATTTTGCTGATTACATGGTCCTGTTTGGCTTCTATAGAGTGTGAACTCTAGGATGCAATGGGACAGTTTGTGACAGAGTGAAGGAGCAGAGACGAGGATCAGCACCTCCAGACCCGAGCATGTGGTCCTGTGGGCTGTACTCTGACTGGGAGAGGAGTGACTGCTGGCAGTTGGTTAGACAATTTTGGTGGGGGTGAGAGAAAGGAGAGAGAATTTTAGGGTTAGTGATCAGGATATTGTTATGGGGAAGGAACATGAATAACTGGATTCAGCAATCTTCATCTATGGTTGGGAGTTTTAGGTACAGGACTGAAAAAAAGTTACACTCCTAAGTCTAAGCAGTGGAAATGAGTCACCATAGTGTGGCTGTGCCCTCCCTTACAGACTAAGTGTAGATATTGGGGGTTTGGTTCCCCAAAAGGAGCTGCCCACCCGCCACAATGGAGTAATTTCAGGGATCTGCTATAGCTAAGACACATGAAGACATCCCCAGCACGATTAGACCCCAGGGAGAATCTTACCTCCAAGATGGGTGGGGATGCCTTGTGATCCAATAGCATAAGATGGCAAGTGTGGCTGGGGAGAGACACGTGGGCTTCATTTCCAAAATCTAGTCAACCCACACCAGAGAAAGTTTCATATGCCAACATGTGAAACTAGTAGCTTAAAATGCTGTGCAAATACCACCAAAAGGGGTCCACCATGACCTGCACTGACAGCACTAGGGATATCTGAACCCATCCCAGGAACAGAATGTGCATAGGAAGCATTCAATATGGTGGTAGATGCTGCCAAGGAGGACCCCAGTAATACCACTTTGTAGAAAACTGCACTGGCAATGAGAAGGTTGCCCGTTTGAATCCCATACAAATGCCAAAAGGGACTCTTGATGCTCAAAGCACTTAGCAATTGCAGGTTAAGGGCCAACAGAGCAAAGTGCTACATAAAACACAAATTAAAACCAAAGCAGCAGCTCTATTGAATACGTAACCCCTCCACCCATTGGGTGGTCTTTGATTATACGGTCAAAAGAAACTCCAACACACTAGTCAAGTAACAATGAGGTTTTATTAAAACTTCAGATTCACTTTTTGCCAATTCAGCCGCCGCACAGCAAGCACAGCCAAAATCAGGACCATCATCAACATGGCAACTGCAGCTCCCAGCACCAGGTATCCAGCGGGAAGAGAGGCTGTGGGAGGAAGACGAACATTTACTCTCCAAGCCATGTAGCAAAATGCTGGATTAGGCCACAAAACCTTGTGTTTAGCCAAGCCTACCCTCCTGCTCCAACATGGAGGTCTCCACGCTGTCAGCCTTCATCACAACTGGACCACTGTGAAGGAGCACATTCTTCCTAGATGATGCAATTGGTGCCATTATGTCTGCAGCTCTGCCAGATCCTTAAGATAGGAAGGGCAAGGTTATATCACAGAAGCCATTATGAGCCACCTAGGGGGAAATAACTGCTTCTAATGCTCTAGATCTGCATTTAGATAAGCATCTGAAATATGGAGTCCATGCTCTACAAAGCCACCTGTCAACCTTACAGCATCTGATGAATTCACTTGAAGTAGGCTACTCACTTCTGGCAGGGCAGATCTGAGCACAGGGGTCTGTGGCAGAGGGATAGCAGGCAGCAGCAACACAGTAGATGAAGATCTACAAAGGAAACCGTGGAACCACATCTCACTACGAGACCAACTATATGGCAAACCTTTTCATAAGATAATGGATTTCCCCTAAAACCAATTGCAGCTAGAGCATTTCAAGCAAGACCATTAGAACCTCAAAAGCAGCATTAACACAGGACTCCCATTTGGACAGAACACTTGCCTTTTCAGCCAAAGCTTGCTGAGCTACAGGATCCACAAAAGCAAACATCTCAAAAACAAATCTCCTGTAATGACTTGGGTAGGAAACTCCAGATGTGCTGTCTACAGTCACCAAGCTGGTCAAATAGTTGTCCCCCGTGTATGGGCACCTTGGGAAAACAGACCCGAGTTAGAACTGAGCAGCCAAACTACCACCACAACATAAGGGGGTACCTACCCATTCACCAGAAGGCTCCACTGGGGCTGGCTGGAAGCATAAGGTCCTGGTGTGACCCAGCAGTCCCCAAGAGTCAGAACAAGGTTAGGGTCAGTCCTGTTCACAATGTGCACTTCCACAGCCACAGGATCCCTCAGAGTTTTGGTCACTGGGTAGTCAGCATCCACATAGTAGGAGCCATAGGAGGGATCTGACCATGGAAAGAGCATTAACTTTCACACCCAAACATCCTCATCCCCAAATCCACCAGGCTTTAGAACTTTCAAGCCTTTCTGGGAATGATCGGGAAATTAAACCATCAAGGACCCCACCCCATTGAGTACCTGTTGCAATGACCAATTCCAGGTCAAATGGCCCTTGCTCTACTACTGGAAGAGGTGGTGCCACAGTATACACCTCAGCCTCCACTTGCACATCCTGGCTTCCTGAGTAGGTGCACTGGAAGAACAACCTGAGGAGAGAAACACCACATCATAGCAGGTAGAGCACATTTAGGGTTAGAGGACGCAGGTTCAGAAGCCTTACTTGTAGACACTGTCCCTGGTGATGGAGCCCTCTGGACCACTCCTTACAGTGATGGCAGCAGACATGGTGTTCTGGTAGGTCACATTGCCACCAGCCAGCTGAAACAAGGACATTACAATCAATGCTGGCCACCAAATATGCAAGGTGGCATTCACCTTTAGGTCAGCAGCAAAAAAACTGTCACCACCTTTAATGAGGACTGCTGTGTGTGTAGTTCAATTGTTTGTATTGAACCCAACAAGATCCAAGGGTCTCAAATGTTATCAGTAGCGCCCACTAGATATCCTCCAGATGGAGTCTCACCTGAACTGTGCTGCCACAGGCACTGACTGGAAACTGGTACATGACAAAGCTGGACAGGCTGGTCACAGGGCTGCAACTGGGGGAACTGCTGTCCACCAACTGGATGGACCCAAGATCCAGAGAAGGAAGGGTCACATTCTCAGACACCACCACCACAAACTGGCCATCCAGGGTGCACTGCACAGTCACTGGCCAAAGCAAACAAGCATGAATATCCAGTAGCAGCCACCTTTGATCACTCGCACCCCAAAACCACTCACCATCATTGGCATAGTAGCATGGACTGGTGCTGCTGCTTGAATCATAGCAACAGTTGTTGGCTTCACAGTCTGCTGGAGTGATGGATGAAGACCCTCCACAAGGGAGCTTCTCACTGGCTGCCACTGCACATCTCTCAGCAACACTCACAGATCGGGGAGCTGCGATAGTCAAAAAGCCCATTTAGAAGATGGAGACAATCAGGGTGCCAACCCAGAAGAGACGCATACCTGGCTTAGGGCATGTGAATGTTCTCACATTTGATCGAGATCCAAGAGCAATTGTCACGACATACTGAGAGCCCTAAAGAGAACAGGAGAGGCTCAAACCAAACTACAAAATACACAGCTTAATTAAATGCGGCAAACAAGTGCTGAAGTGTCGGCGCTACTCACCTCCTCAGACACGTGAGCGTAAGACGAAGAAAAGGGCACCGTTAGTGTAGTGTGACCAGAGATTATGCGTAGGACGACTCCTGGGAGATCTTTGGTCACCTTTACCAGTCCGCCTCTTGTCTCTGGAGAAAAGGTAAAATAAAACACGAAAATATGGACAACATTTACATGGAGACGCGGTCAAATCCCAGTAGTCGGGAGAACGCCGCACTCACTTTGTAGAAAAACGAGGGGAGATCCAGCAAATAACAACGTCATCGTGTTATCGTCGCATTTCTTAGTCACCTTGCCTGACTGAGAAGAAGCAAAATGAGCGCCCGATAGCCAAACGACCAGCCAGAAAAGACACCAGCAATCCAAACGCGACATGTTGTGAATACAGGAACAAGACATAAACCACAGAGAGCGCGCGCGGGTTTAAATCATCGGGGCGGCGCACGTGACTCGTCAGTGAGAAGACGCGAGAATGGAGCGCGGGAAATCGGCGGCACTCTCTCTACTCGTGCGGCTTTATTGAGCAATCAGCACGTCACGGCATCGGACTGATAAACCTCGTAGACGTGACTGCTCTGCAGGGCGATCTGTTTGTTAATATAATGAGGGAAATCAGTACATATCACGGAAAGAAAAGAAGATGAGAGATATGACAATTGCGTGTATTTCTTAAAAGAGACATTATAAAATAGACGGCTGGGGAATAAGCCGTTGTGTAAGCACTGGTTTGCTTTCTTACTCCATGTTGTCACATAACTCGGCGTTGGGATACTTAGCCATTGATCACATTTTTGTTCGAAATTTTATCTGGATATGAATTTGTTCCAATGATATCCCTCCTTTTCTGGCTGAACTTCTCGACATTCACGGTGTTCCCCTCGATGTCTTTCAATCACCCTTCATTCCAAGCAGCTTTATATTTATTGGAATACCTTGTTTAATTTCTTTTTGAAGTCCATAACACCGGAGGTGTACTTTTGGCTTGTATTCATTCCTCAGGTGGTTTCAATTCGAGATTCTGTTTATTTATTTATTTTCTTATCCTGTCTCTTTTGGGTTTTCCTGCCGCTCTTCACAAACAAATAATCTCAACTTGTGTTAATTTAGTTTAGACCCTTGTTTGTCCATTACAGTACCCAAGGTTCTGGAGCATATATTGTTGGCACAAATATGGCTTTATAAAGGTATCCCTTCACCTTTAAATATCTATCTATCTATCTATCTATCTATCTATCTATCTATCTATCTATCTATCTATCTATCTATCTATCTATCTATCTATCTTTCATATAGTTCCTTTCAACTATCTATCTATCTATCTATCTATCTATCTATCTATCTATCTATCTATCTATCTATCTATCTATCTATCTATCTATCTATCTATCTATCTATCTATCATATAGTTCCTTTCAACTATCTATCTATCTATCTATCTATCTATCTATCTATCTATCTATCTATCTATCTATCTATCTATCTATCTATCTATCATATAGTTCCTTTCAACTATCTATCTATCTATCTATCTATCTATCTATCTATCTATCTATCTATCTATCTATCTATCTATCTATCTATCTATCTTTCATATAGTTCCTTTCAACTATCTATCTATCTATCTATCTATCTATCTATCTATCTATCTATCTATCTATCTATCTATCTATCTATCTATCTATCTATCTATCTATCTATCTATCTATCTATCATATAGTTCCTTTCAACTATCTATCTATCTATCTATCTATCTATCTATCTATCTATCTATCTATCTATCTATCTATCTATCTATCTATCTATCTATCTATCTATCTATCTATCTATCTATCTATCTATCTATCTATCATATAGTTCCTTTCAACTATCTATCTATCTATCTATCTATCTATCTATCTATCTATCTATCTATCTATCTATCTATCTATCTATCTATCTATCTATCTATCATATAGTTCCTTTCATCTATCTATCTATCTATCTATCTATCTATCTATCTATCTATCTATCTATCTATCTATCTATCTATCTATCTATCTATCTATCTATCTATCTATCTTTCATATAGTTCCTTTCAACTAACTATCTATCTATCTATCTATCTATCTATCTATCTATCTATCTATCTATCTATCTATCTATCTATCTATCTATCTTTTTTTTTGTCTTTTGTAGTTGTTTTTTTTAATCTAAATTCACTTTCTCTGTTCCTCCTTTTTTTTATGTTTATTGTCATACCCTTTTTTCTGGCTTGCTATTATTTCCTTAGTAGCCATGGCTCATTTATTGCAATTAATGTAATCTCTGTTTATCTCAAATTTTGGGTCGATTTTAGAGTTGATTTATACTACCCTAGCATACAATTAGATTCCCAATATAGAAGAGAAGAAGATAAGAGACATGAGCATTAATCTAAAAAGGTGTTTTGTCAAATTGTCGGTTTGAGTGAGATCCATTATTTAAGTAATATGAATAAATCAAGATGAAGAGGACTTGGGTTTGTTTTATTATAAAGATCCTTAGCTGTTGTCTATGCTAATATTCTTCATGATTTTTTGATTAAAAACAAAGTATTTTCATCAGCTACATTTAATTTATTCATAGAAATTCACAGATGAAATAATGTAGAAGATAAACGTCCTCCATATAACACCTTTGGCAATGAAACTGTGTGTGTGTGTTCCTGTGTGTGTTTGTGTGTGTGTGTGTGCGAGTGTGTGTGTGTGTGTGTGCGAGTGTGTGATTTTGTGTGTGTGTCTGGTGTGCCTAAGTCATTGCTTAGTCAGTTTCAGTGAGTGCTCAGAATGTTTCCCTTCACAAACAGATCATCAGAGCAGATGACTGCAGTCTCGGCGTCGTTACACTGGTTACCCGTGTCTTTTAGATTTGCTTTTATTAATGGCGGACAAAGCATTTAATATTCTTTGCTCCTTCCTATATTTCATATCATAACCTTCCATCTCTTAATGCTGGTATCCTTATAATCCCAAGTGCCAGCCTTAAAAGAAGTGGTGTGGTGGCCTTTGGTCATCAAACATCAGGAATACTTCACTGATGGACATCTAGGAGTTTCTTAACATTTCCCATTGTGTTAGTCTAAACTCCTGCCTTGTTTGCTTTTATTCAGTTCTGCTCTTAATGACCTGGATATTCATAGGATTATCATTCTCTTCAGTGAATTTCCAGCACCAGCACCATCTGATCAAAGTCCTGTGAAGCCCCCTGTGACGTCTCGATGAGAGCGGATACCCCAACTCGTTACAAGGCCCAGTGTGTCAAATCCTCTGAGATGTTTCTGCTTTTCCTCACTTCATCCTGTGACCTGCCCTGAGGTGTCTGTGTTGTGCTCTTTTGGTTTAAGTGCAGGAGCCTTCAAATCTCAGAGCACGTTGACTGATTCTTTAATGGAGACTTTTCTCTAGCAGCCTGCTGACCACTTCACTGATTAGGCAGAACTCCAGCTTTGCAGTGTGTTTGACCCTCATCTGATGTGCCTTAGTATTGTGAGGACATAACAGCTTAAAGTGCCAAAGAGGATGGACAAGTATCCCAGCCACGATGGTGTGTAATTTCTTGACCAGATGGGACACCAGAATGGAAGGACAGAAGAGCTTGCCAGGTGGACAAGCAAACTGCTTTGTGCCCAGCCAGTGTAATATCATTGATGGACAAGTGGAAGTTGGAAGCAGGGAGCAGTTCCATCCCCCAAACAGCAGGTGGCAGTGGTCCACTGGTAGTATCCCAGTTTGGACACCTGCAAGGGTGTTTGGGAGTTGGAGTCCAGCATAGCAGCCCTGTCAGGGTCTCTTGGTGCTGGTAGAAGGTGCTGTCAGGTTGAGGACCACCCTGTTTTGAATTTGATGTGGAAGTTCTTCTCATAGGGCACACTGGGGCACATTAAGCACTTTTAGGTCTGACTTGAAAAGGAGCCCAAGTTGGGGGTCAGTGAGCTACACTCCTAGATGGAAGGAGTAAGAAAATGAGAGAATTGTGTATTTGACTACTGATCTTGTGACGGGTGATCGTTGGACAGCTGATTTGGTTGAATAAATATTTGTGATTTAAACCCAGAATCGTGTTGGGCGTCACTGTGTCTGAGGTTTGGGGCTCAGTGGCGCCCCAGCTGGTTACATAGCACTCAACAACTTGTAATGGCAATGCAGTGTGCTGGCAACATAAAAGGAGAGACGGAAAGACAAATCCACGTTTGCATCCAAAATCTGTTTCAGCCTAATGTTGAACGAAGGATGGATAGGAAATTAACTTGTGAATCAGAAAGAGGACAAAAAGAAAATAATAATTAATACCTAGCCATCCCCCGTAGCTCCGCCAACATAATAGTGAAACAGGAAAGTGAGGAGGGTCCTGCCAGGCTCCCTACTCCTGACGTCACGCTTCTCCCTCCCCTCGGTCTTGGATTAGCGAGAATATATCGCTCCTGCCAGTGAACTATGATACTTTGCGCGATGAGAGAAGACGCAAAATCAACCGGAATGTTCAAGAAAATTCGAGAAAAAAAAGCCCGATCTAAGTCCTTGAAGTTGTTCTCTCGTTCGCTAGCTAAGCGGAAGTAAGGTACCCGCCCCGAGGCTGGCACGTGAGAGAGGAAAGCCACGCCCCTTTCCCTCGGCCCGCTTCGCAAGCGAACTATGATACATAGCGCAATTGGAGAAGTCGCAAAATCAACTGGAATGTCCAAGCAAATTACGGATTTTAATCGTTATATATTGTGGAGGATTGCCGGCTTTCCAGTCCGGCCCTCACCCCCAGGCCGCTAGGAGGAGCTCTCCGGACAGCATATTGGTGCCCCGAGTTCCAGCAGGGCCTCATGGACTTTGTAGTTTCTATACACAGCCCTGCTGGATACCTTGGGGGCCTCCAGGAGTTGCTGTGAAGGGGCTAGTGGACTCTTACATGCCCTATAACCCGGGAGTGCGTCACAGTCACGTGACTGGAGGAAGCGAACGTGCTCCCGGGATGACGAAGAGGACTGTTTGCCCTGACCCGGAAGGAAATGGACTTGTGGGTTGTGCTTAGAACCACTTCCGGGTCAGGGGCTATAAAAGCACTCTGGGTAAGCCCAGACATTTGAGCTGAGCTGGGAGGAAGGTGGGCTAAGTGTCTGGGCGAGGAGGAGAGAGAGTTTTGTATTGGTTTATTTGTGTTTATGAGTGTGGGGAGGAGAGTGCTTGGTGCACTGTATTATAATAAAAAGAATTATTATTATACTTTCACCTGGTCATCAGAGTGGTACCTGAGGGTTCGAGAGGTGGACAAGCGCTATATCTGCTACAATATATATATATATATATATATATATATATATATATAGGGACGGCACAGTGGCAAAGTAGGTATCGCTGCTGCCTCGCAGTTAGTTAGGTTTGCTTCCTGGGTCCTCCCTGCGCGGAGTTTGCATGTTCTCCCTATGTCTGCGTGGGTTTCCTAAGTCCAAAGAAATGCAGGTTAGGTGCATTGGTGATTCTAAACTGTCCCTAGTGTGTGTGTGTGTGTGTGTGTGTGTGTGCACCCTGCATTGGGCTGGCGCCCTGCCCAGTGTTTGTTTCATGCCTTGCGCCATGTGTTGGCTGGGATTGGCTCCAGCCGACCCCCGTGAACCTGTAGTTAGGATATAGCGGGTTGGTTGATGGATGGAGTGAGTGGTCCCGCCACCTCTCTCTTCTGTTCACGCTTATTAATTGCTGCCGCAAGTGAACTATGATACTTAACGCTTTAGATTGAGTTTTTTTTTTTTTTCTATCATTTGCTTGAACATTCTGGCTAATGTTTGCGACTTCTCTCATCGCGCTAAGTAGTTCATTCGTGAAAAGCGGTCAGACAGACGTTGGATTTTATATATAGAGATACTGTAGATATAATCATAATAACGAGAACGTTTAGCATAAAGAAAGCCTCAGTGAAGTGGAGTGTGTGCAATACTGAGATTTGAAAGACCACCAGAGAAAAGTAGGTCATCAGATGTTAAGGGTTAACATCCAAAAAAATGTTAAAATAACCCTTTCAATTTCTCGCTTATCTAGAGCAGGACACATGGAAACTGGAGCCGATCCCAGCCACAATAGTGTGGAACAACAGCTGGGGCCTCGTTTATAAAGTTCGAAAATGAAAAATAATAATAAAACTTGGTGTGCAAACATTTCTACACAATGTACCCAATCAGATCACAATCACCTTGTAAATGTGCTCCTCAAACCCTTCCTGGTTGCACCCTGAAACAACCATATATGGACTCGGCTAATTAACATCATACATATGCGATCACGGTGCTGCAGACCCTCATTGGCTGGTAGTGTAACCATGTGACGCATCCCGTCGCGCAAGCCAGAAGTGCTCCTTTCTAAATCAGAGGCAGGGAGTACACAAAACACGACCCCCAGTCTCCTTATAGCCACTTGCGGCGTTGAGCTGGAATAAAGCGTAGCGATCATTCCAAACTTCGATTCCCAGCATTGAACCCGCTCCATCTGTGGACCTAACGCTCTCCACTGGACACTAAAATTCCATTTTCTAAAAATGTCTATTGTGATCACTCGAGAAGAAGTTAAGCCCAGGGAGTTGTCTCCCCCTACTGGACACATGGTGTTTGTTTTCTCCCTCTTTCACATTACGTTTAATAACAGCTTATTGTCTCCTTGACACGTTTCTATTTGTGCAGCACCAGAAAAAGAGCTTGGGGTGAAATCCAGTTTCTTGAACTTCCTCTATGAGATGAGAAGCCAAGTGTGCTGAGACATTCCATCACAGGATGCAGTCGTGTTTAGTTTCCCAGTAATATCACCGTCTCTTTTCTCTTTTTTTTCCCCCATCTGAAGGTAACATTTACCCATTTGGGCTAAAATGTTTCAATTGATTGCACCCAATACAGACAACCCCTGAGTCAGCCCATCCACATCGCTATGATTTAGGACGTCAATCATCAAGTTATAGAAACTGACAAAGGTGATCAACCACCGGCTTTACCACACAGCAAGAACACTTGGACATCAGGTAGAGTTGACTTTACTTTATTGGACATGGTAGAGGTTACCAAATCCATTTTTGCAATTGGAACCTTAGGACATAAGCAGATCAAACACCATGATCACTTCACACATCTTTGGAGTGGCACAATTACACAAACATCAGAGCTCCAGGTCAGAGTGCTCGTCTAGTTACCTTTCAGATTCCCACCTGGTGGGTCTTCTGATTTTCTCGCTGCACGTTGGAATGTCAGAGTGGCAGGGACACCTTCATTAAGTGTGTTAAGGTGGAGGGAGATGTTGAACATTGAAGAGTCCATTAAACGAGGATACACTCAAAAGCCTTTTATAGTCTCCTGCCTAATGGTGATGAGATATCTCAACATACATTGGACCACCTTATGCTTTTAATAATGCAGAACTCAATGCCACAAAGACTGTGCTAATGGAGTCATTAAACATGATGACAATATGACAGTTCTGGGTCTCATACTTCATGGTATGGAGCTTTGCTACCGAAGGGAGGTGGGCACTCCTGTAACGTGATGTGCTTGTAATGACACGGACTCAACCCCCATTCCCATTGTCTTGATGGTCTTGAGTTCTAACAGACTCCCTCCTCCCTGCTTAAATTTCTGACAGTTTTGTAGACCAACATTTCCAACACTCTGAAGTGGGAAAAGAACATCACCTCCATTGTTAAGCAATCACAGATACGTTGGCTTCCCAGTTATGATGTCTGCTAGTATTTAGGCTCCTACTGATCCCCCTAATCCCATTAGGCACCCCGACAGCTTACCATTTGAACTTATTCAATGACATAATGGTTCTACCTCAACTGATAATTCCATCAGAATCGTGAAGTGTGCTGAAAATAATGACAGTCATGGGTCTCCTCTCTAACGATGGTTAGATACCCTACCTTACAAGTGGACCACCTCCTAACCCGGTGAGACAACTCAACACCATCAAGACAGTAGAAATGGCGATTGACTTCCAAAGACCCCACTCCTGCTTGTCCTCTCTCTGGAAATCACGTTGTCCATGGTGGAGTCATTTTGGGGACAACACTTTGAATTAGGAATTCAGGTTTGGATTCCTGCTTAGTATTTAGGCTCCTGCTTATCAACTGATATTGTTATGGACCCCAGGAGCTTGCCACAGGTATGTATTAAATGGCACAACAGCTAATGACTCTACCGCAATCAGTAATTCCATTAAAATCGTGAAGTTTGCTGATGATAGGACAGTTGTGTGTCTCCACTCCAATGAAGATACACATCCCATATAGAAGTGGACTGCCTTGAAGTATGGTGGTCACGAAAGAGCACAGAACTAAACCCCATCAAGATGGAGGGGACGGTGATCGACTTCTGCAGCCTCGCTCCTGGCTCTTTGGAAATCAACGGCCACCTTGTGTCATGTAATGTTTTGGAGACCACCATTACCAACAGTCCAAAGTGCGAAAAGGACATCACCTGCACTGTTAGGAAAGCACGGCCGTTGACATTTTCTGAGTCCATCTCCATTGACTTTTATTTAGTCACCACCAGGGGGGCCACATCTATAAACGTTGCATACACTCATTTACATGATTAAAGATTAAACCTGGTGTAAAGCCACTCACATTTTCACAGCAGGGTCCCCCATCCACCCACCCATGGGCGGCACCCAACATCAAAGCAGTGCTACTGTTTCTGTGTGATTCCCCGTTCTTTTTTACATTCAATCCCATGACACAGGCTTTATCAAATACACTGAAATGAATTGATATAAGTTTATAATTTTTATTTGCTAAATTTAATTCACTTCATTGTAATCATTCTGTAACAATAGTGCACACAGAACGTCCAAACTATTCCAGCTACCAGAGCTGCTTCAGCGTTGTCACTCTTGTTGCGCCACTCAGAATATTTTAACCCACTATATCTGAGTGTGGAATCACGGCAGCTGATCAGAAAGCTCTACGACGGGTTGTGTCGGGAGTGCAGAGGATTATGGGATGCAGCTGCCAGCCCAGGAGGACATTTATAGCGCATACTGGCTCAGGAAAGCCACCAGCATCTGTATGGATTCCACTCGGCCATGCCACAGTCTATTTGAACCTCTCCCATACAGTATGGCAAACGCTTCCGAGTCTTTCTGTAAGGACCTCGCGGTTCAGAAACAGTTTCATCCCAAGAGCTCTAAACACACTCAATCAGTTCATAAAGTGCTCCTACTTAAAATTACGATGACCTCACTGGAAACCTGCACTACAACTTCAATATTACACAGCCTGAGCTACCTTATGAAGCATTTGCACTATCTGCACTCTGTGTACATGTATATTGGAGTTATGCTTTCATATTATATATATTTTATCGTTTTTTATCTTATTATTATTAATCATTTTACAGGAAAATATGTTTATGGAAAAGCTGCATATTGAATCTCATTGTACCATATACTGACAATAAAGGACGTCAGTTCAATTCAGTAGAACAGATGATGATGAACGGCTTCTAAGTCGATTTAGATTTCCAAGCGCTATCTTCTTTGAGCTCTGTGCTGTTAGAATACTAGGACGTACTGTATACTTGATATCGCTTTTAAGATGAAATGCATTAAAGTATGTATATGACATTATACAGTGTGGCGGACGGCTGGGTACCATGCCCGGCTGGGACGCCCCTTCGATGAGTATTCAGGGGGAGCAGCCCTGGATGGTGCAGTACCTCCCCCTGGACGCTGGATGGCTGCTGTCCTGGGTTGGAGTGGTGCCTAGGATTCTCACAGGGCTTCATGGGAGATGGAGTTCTCCACAGGCCTGTTGGGATCTGGGGTGGCCTCCAGGGGATGTGGCATGGGTTCCTGAGCCCAGCTGGACTAATCTTCAGCCCCACCCGGGAGTGCCACCAGAAACAGGTGATCAAGCACCTGGAGCACTTCTGGGTGGGCCATAAAAGGAGCAAGCAACCACCACTCAATGGCCAGAGTCGGGTGGAGGAGGATGACGACGACAACAACGATGACGACGATGACGCTTGGTGAGGAGTGGTGGTAGAAGAGAGAAAGGAGTGTTGCAGTGTGGTTTTGGTGCTTGGGACGGTGTTGTGCCTGGGGGGATTACGGGGAAAATGTGCCCTCCAGCTGAAGAAAAATAAATAGTTTATTTGTTTTACACATGCCTCTGTGTCAATCTGTGTTGAGTTGGGCGCGATATAGCGCCTTTCTTACCACAGATGCATTGTTAACAGTATATGTTAGTTAAATGAAGTTAACAATTTAACAGCGGTAGCGATGAGCTGGCACCCCATCCAGAGATTGGCCCTGCCTTGCGCTCGATGCCTGCTGGGACTGGCATGACCCTGGATGGATAGATGGATGGAATAATTAAACACGTATCATGAAGATTTTTCAATATCCCTTAAAAGTTTTGAAGAGTCGGCATTCTAAGCTTACAGATGGCTTGACATTTATTACAGAGCTTATTGTGTGGCAATTGGTGACATGGAGAAAGAAAAGGAAAGACAGGAATTGGGGGTTAGTACGCTTGAAAGAGACAGTACTGCTGCAATGAATTATTTTATCGAGTGTCGCTGACGGCACAGCAAGTATCTTACAGGAGGCAGGAACAATCTCTGGATGGGGCACCCGCTTGTCGCTACCACTGCGTCTCCATGTTTAATAACATGCTTTAATTCCTATCAAGTATACATCTCAGTATTATAAAATGCTCAGAGGGCTGTAATGTCACGAATGTAATGTGTTCTGTGTGGCGATCACTGCCTGCATGCTCCTGTTTATGAAAGAGAAAGTCCGCTCAAGAAGCACATAGTGAATCACACACACAGCACATAGAATGCACAGCAGTTAACATACTACTTAAGTTAGGATGGGATCTGTGAAACTCTAGTAAATGAAACTCTTAGAATTCTAAGATGAAGTTTACAATGTTCTACTTTAATGACAAAATAAACTACGAGATTAAAGTGGAAAATTCGAGAATAAAGTCGACATTTCCACCTTTTTTCTTCACTGTGTTCCTATTTGTTTTCCTATTCTCTGTACCCTAAAGTCGACATTTCAACTTTAATCTCGACATAGACCTTTTTTTCCTTCACTGTGTCCCTAATACACTTCCGTAGGACAGTCAGTCAGTCGCATTTTCAGGTCTACTTTAACCACTTTCTGAACCTGAACTTTTGAGGGCCACTCCATTACTTTCCTTATGTTGCTCTTACCACCATCTAAGCCACCAAATGGCACGTTTTTCTTTGCCTCCACTTTGCATTTCTTTTCATACGTGCTTTTCCCATTATCTTTAATTAAAAAAAAAACACTGCACGGAAAGACCTATTTATATTGATCTGCATATTCAAATGGGTGAAATTCTGGAAGGAGTCGGAGTGGAGCCCCAGGCGTGTGCCTTATAATTCACGTTGCTTGGGACAGATAAAGGTGAAGTGAATGGCACTTTGGTTACGCAGCTGAACTTTTTGCTGCATACGCACATTTCTGTCTATGTCCATGCTCCATGTTTATTGTGAATTCTACAAATCGTGTCATGCATGAGGCCCCAGGAGCGTTCTGATGTTTTCTGTCCCCTCGACCTCCCCCATTTCCTCTGGTGACAACCAGTGCTTTCCTATACTGAAAAGGTCACTGGTAGTCAGGACTGCTGGTTTTCATTGCCAGGATTAGGAATACAGTAAGTGAGACCACTGCAGACTCAACTCACCTAGACAACCCCTTTAGTCAGCAGAGTAACAGCCCAGAACTGGTTCATTATTTCCTGTAGATGTTCAGGTCCTAAACAATCATATATTCAGCTGTAACCCCACCAAAGAGTTCTTTCAAGTTGGTATCGATACTTCTTGTTAGTTGGCACTACTCTGTGAATTTGATCTTATTGTACGTCTGTATCTTTAGTTTATTGCACTGAACCTTTTCAGCTTTATTCCTTTGGAGAACGCTTTCATCATATTACAGTACCGTTACTACATTTTTTTTGCTGTTATTTAGCATTTTATGACATAGACCAGTTGCTGTTTGGCTGATATACTTCCAAATGTTCCGAGTCTGATAAAGCAGATACTCGCCTGTACTGTATCAGATTGTGAACCCTTCTGGAACTCTGAACAACTGCTGTAGCAGTAGAGGCGTGGGGCCACCTCTAACACCCTCAGGTACCACTCCAGACACTGGATAAAAGTACAAGACTTCTTTATTTTCTTCAAGTACAGTGCACAAAGCACCCTCCACTCCACACTCATAAATCACAATAACTACAAACAATACTCTTTCTCTAACAAATCCTCCTCGCCCAGACACTTCGCCACCCTACCTCCCAGCTCAGCTCAGTGTCTGGGCTTTTCCACAGCCCTTTTATATCCCCCAACCCGGAAGTGGTTCCTGGCCAAACCCACAAGTCCTTATTCCCTCCGGGTCAGGGTAAACAGTCCTTTCTTCAGCCCGGGAGCACGTCGTTCCTTCCTGTCACGTGATGATGACGCACTCCTGGGTTATAGGGGACATAAGAGCCCACTAGCCCCCCTACAGCGACTCCCGGTGGCCCCCAAGGTATCCAGCAGGGCTGTGTATACAAACTACAAAGTCCATGAGGCCCTGCTGGAACTTGGGGCACGATTATGCTGTCCGGAGGGCTCCTCCTGGCGGCCTGGGGGTGGCGACCGGAGTCTGTAGCCGGTCGTCCATCACAATGAATATTGGTGAGAATCATTTGCCACATTAACAACAACCGTATGGCTTCTTGTGGAGGTTCATTTCTCCACAGTGGTTTCGAGTGCATACAATAACACAGACATGAACCTCACCTCTTAGTCTTAACACAGAGCTGCACGGTTGAAGCTATCACTAGCGGTTTATTTTCAGCAACAGCTTCATGTAGCAGCTGCATCGTTCCTAGTCAAGCTTCCTTCTGTAGTTTGTATGAAGCTCCATTTCATTAGTTCCACGGCACCCAAAATTTCCATTGTTCTGTCCCATGAGCGGCATATTCTCTACATTTCAGGTGCTTTGTCTTTCCATTCCAAGGTGAGATCTTGTGTGTTTCTGAAAATAGCTGGTACGGGAGAATTGCTGGCCACATTAAGTTCACTTTTGTGGTTTATCAGCTGTATAATCTATTTTTATGGCTATGAAAGTCACTGTTGTCTAGGAATCACTTGCCACATTCACAGCAGCTACGAGGTTTACCACCACTATGAATTATTTTATGGCTATGATGAGCAGTGTTGTCTGTTTACCACATTGATGACAACAACAAAGGTTTCTCTCCAGTACAAAATCTTTCAGGTTACTCTGTGTAAATCATTGGCCACATTCTAGACAACAGTAAGATTTCTCCACAGCAGGAATTCAGATCTAAATCTGAAGTTGCTTTATGATTAAAAACCATTTGCCACATTCAGTATCAAAAGTGATTCCCTACTATGAATTCTTACAGAGTAGTTAACTCCTTAAAATTAGAATCCTGTACTTCATCCAGAACAGCAATAAGGCTTTCCGTCACTCTTTCCATGTTTGTAGACACATTAGAAAAACTGTTTGCCACACTTTCTCGAGTATGAATTCGTGTGTGCCTCCGAAAACTACTACAGGAAGAGAATTTTTTGCCACATTCAAAACAGCAATAAGGTTTTTCTCCTGTGTGGATTCGAATGTGGCTCTTAAGACTGGTTATTTGTGTGAATTGTTTGCCACATTCCAAACAGCAATGGGATTTAGTGTGGACTCTCATGTGAATATCAAGACTGTTCATGTCTGAGAAGTGCTTGCCACATTCAGAACAGCAATGTGGATTTTCATCGGTATGATTTTTTTTATGGCTATGAAGTCCACTGCTGGTTGAGAATCGTTTACCACATTCAGAACAACAATAAGGTTTCTCTCCAGTATGCACTCTGATGTGTTCTTGGAGGTGGCATTTTTGGAAGAATCTTTTCCCACAGTCAGAACAGCAATGAGGCTTCTCTCCAGTATGAATTCTGATGTGCTGCTGAAGGTAGCATCTTTGTGAGAATCTTTTCCCACATTCTGAACAAGAATAAGGCTTCACTCCAGTATGAATTCCTCTGTGTTGATGGAGGCTACCGAGGTATGAGAATCGTTTGCCACATTCCAAGCAACAATGGGGTTTCTCTCCAGTGTGAACTCTCATGTGGCTATTAAGATACTTAATTTTTGAGAAATGCTTGCCACATTCAGAACAGTGATGAGGCTTTTCACCAGTATGAATTATTTTATGGCTACAAAGTCTACTGCTGCTAGAGAATTGTTTACCACATTCAGAACAACAATAAGGTTTCTCTCCAGTATGAACTCTGATGTGTTCTCGAAGGTGGCATTTTTGAAAAAATCTTTTCCCACACTCAGAACAGCAATGAGGTTTCTCGCCAGTATGAATTCTTCTATGTTTATGAAGAGTACCAACATGTGAGAATCGTTTGCCACATTCCAAACAACAGTGAGGTTTCTCTCCAGTGTGAATTCTGATGTGACTCTGGAGATGACTCGCTTGCGAGAACCGTCTGCCACATTCAGTACAACAATAAGGTTTTTCTCCAGTATGAAGTTTTACATGTTTATAAAGATTGCTGTCACTGGAAAAGCTTTTACCACATTCAGAACAGCAGTATGGTTTCTCTGCAGTATGAAGTTTCGCATGCCTCCGAAAACTGCTACTGGTGGAGAACTTTTTGCCACACTGAGAGCACACATAAGGTTTTTCTCCAGTGTGAATTCTTTTGTGGACCCGAAGATTACGAATCTGTGAAAATCGTTTACCACATTCTGTACAACAGTGGGGTTTCTCTCCAGTGTGAACGCTCATGTGGATGTTAAGACTCCTTCTGTTTGAGAATCGCTTGCCACATTTTAAACAATGACATGTGTCTCCTGTGTGAATTTGGACCTGTTCATAAACTTCTTGTTGATCAGTGTTGATGGCTTCTCCCTGCGTTTGGCTGCCAGCAGTGTCAGAGCTGCACTGGACAGAGGCTCCTGTCAAATTATTGGATCCGCTTGTCGATTTCTCCATTTTATCATCGTTCCATTTGTGTTGCAGTTTACACGGAGGAGAAATTTGAACAAATGAAGACATGGAGAGGCTGCCATTTCCATTTACATCTGAAACAACACAAAGAAAATTTCTTTTAAATAAATACACCATCATTAAAATGATATGGGGGCTGAGATGACCCATGTAGTGAAGTAGGGGCACAGCTGTTTAGTAATTTATTCTAGGAGCAGGGGATAGATAATTTACAGGCACACCCCAAAAGAGCACAGGAAAAAAAAAAATAGTTTTGCATTGGGCAAAATGACTAAATACACAAGTAAATATTCTTCAAAATCATGGCTGCCCCATCTGTCTTTCCTCAGAGGTCAGCAGCGTGGGTGTTGCTTTAGATTCAAATCTGCCATTAAAGTCTCGTGTTCATCAATGTTGGCACTGGTAACACTTGAGTTTCAGAGAATTACACTAAATGTCTAACTAGTGTAAGAATTTGGATGACCTCAGCGTAGGATATGAGAAGAAGTCAGGAAGCTTCCTACACCCCACTCCCAGTGAGAGGTTGGAGTTCACCTCTGAGACTGAGTGACGTCACAATTTTATCCCAATCAAAATAATAATAATAATAATAATAATAATAATGGCATTTTTCCAAACACAAATCCTATACCACATCATCAATTGTGCGGATTACCAAAATATTACAGCACACAAGTGTTAGATTTGCGGGTTTTCTGAAACCATCATTGGGTCAAAATTATACATGCAGGGTGAAAAATATCCCTAATATTTGTGGAAATGTTTCTTACCACGCTAAATCTTCCGATAGCCATTGACAAGCATCAGGCAGAATTCTAGCTTGGATTTTTGAGAACTCTTCATCATAAGAATATGACCAGAGCAGTCCGCATCCCTTCAATACAGCCGAGGTCAGGCCGTTCCAAAGGCTTCCCGTTAGCCCCATTTAGCTGTTTCAACACCAGCTCTGAGGTGTGTTTAGGGTTGTTGTCCTGTTGGAACACCCAAATACATGAGGGGTTCAACCTTCTAGCTGATGGTTCGAGATGATGCTTGAAGAGTCCTCTTCCGTTATTCCATCCACTTTGTGTAACGCAGCAGCTTTGAGGCTCCAGAGTGTGTGCTGTTACCACAATTGAGCTAACCATTGGGTTGAACGTCTCCCCCTTTCTTAACCAAAGACACCTCAGGTTATTCTGCCCAAAACAACTCCATTTTTTGTCTCATCTCACCATAAACCTTTCCACCAGAAGGCTTCTTTCTCCCTGTGATCATCCACAAATTTAAATTGAGCTTGAAGGTGTCCATTTTGGAGCAGGGGCTTCTTTCTTGGACAAACTTTGGCCATGCAAAGCTTGCTTGACCATGGACGCTGACACGGGTGTTCTAGAAGCTTCCAGTTTGGAGCAGTCCTCTCTCTTGGTGGTTCTTGGATGGGATCTGACCATTGTCACCAATTTTCTCTCCACTTAGGGTGGCTTTTCTCTTCCAGACCTTGGCATGGTGACTACAGCTCCAAACAAACTGACGATTTGAGAATGGATGATCTTGGAGGGTGAAGTTGTTTAGCAGTGGCTCCGAGAGACATTCATGACTTGAGTCAGTTCCCTCGGTCACATCTGCACTGAACTTCTCGAACTCGTCAGACGAGTGAGGAGATCATCCTGATCACTGACGGGTAGTTAAGAGGCACAGAGTTCAGACACATTTGGGAACCTTCAGCACCACTTCATTCATTACCAAAGGATATTGCTGACCCTGAACGTATAGTTTTGACCAGATGA